>NW_004949101.1:1378266-1391814 GCF_000317375.1 Microtus ochrogaster | reverse complement strand
CCACCCCCAGTTTGCTCCTTATACAGCATCTTGCCACTGTACCGACTTCAATATGTTGTTTCCAGTCCTTGGTCTGAGAAGGCTGCTGGTACAACCGTCATCTCATCTGCATTCAACCAAAGAGAAGGAGAAGGAACCCAAGAACTCTGCTCCTTCTATTTAAGTTTAGAAAACTGTCTTATTAAACTATGGATTAAGACTATGACTGAATGGCCATTACCATTTTTGTTTTGTTTTGTTTCTGTTTTTTGTTTTTTTGAGACAGGGTTTCTCTGTGTAACAGCTCTAGCTGTCCTGGTTGTCCTCTAACTCACAGAGATCCTCCTGCCTCTGCCTCCCAAGTGCTGGGATTAAAGGTGTGTGCCACCACCGCCTGGAAGCCATCACCATTTCTGAATACATGGTTTAATAACACGAAGTACAATGATTGTGTAACCAACCCACAGAGCTTTTCTGCAAATTATTTTGATGATGTTTACAAATGATTCCGAAAAAAATGTGCTGAGGTCCCATTTCAATGGCTGCATGTTCCAGTGACTCTGTGGAGACAAGACCTGCACGTCTGCACAAAATGTTCTTCAACCCTGGAGATTCTCTTTCACTGTTAGTTGGTTCTGAATAAATTTTGCAGATGAACTGATTGGGTCATTGTTGGTGTAAAGTGGGAGTCACTCTCAGAGCCCAGCTAAACTACACATCTGTTTGGTCTTCTAAATATCCCAGGTTCTTCCTAAATGGAAATTAAAAACAAAACAAAACAAAACAAAACATTATTGGCATGGGGCTCTATTTCTGAGAACAACGACATCAATGGTGTTTACTTCAGTAGCGGAAATGCTTATTTGGCAAACTTGATATAGAAATGTCCGATTTATTAAATATTGTCAAGGCAGTCCTATTAAGATTAAAGGCAGCTGCATGGGTAACACCATGTTAGTTAGCTTTCCTTTTAGGGGCGCACCTTTGAGACTGTAAAGTGGGCTAAGCCTCCATCTTATCAAAATGTCCCCACCTCCGAGGCCCTTAAAATACTTGTATGACATCATTCAGAGGAGCTAATCTTGAGGAATCTTATTAGTCCCCATTTTACCTGTGTTTTGACTTAGTTTTCAGTGCTGAAGAATATCTAAGGGTTCTGTACAAACACACCAGCTGGCTTGTGTGCTAAGGGGGACTGGCCCTCCCAAGACTGGTTTTGTTCCCATGTTGAATGCTTCTTCAAGCCCTAACCTGCTGTGGGTCCACTTAAGCCTGGGTACAATGGCCCTAGTATGAGGGGAGGATCTCGGGAAATGCTAGCCAAAAGGAAGCCTTTCGCTAAGTCTGATCTTATTCTCCTTTCCTGGAAGGACAGATACCTTGGTGCGTTCTCATTTGTTACAGCATGCCCCGTCACTGTCCATCAATGTGTCCCTTTACTTAGTGATGATACCGTGCCTAGCTAAATGTCTTCACCTCCTCAGAAAAGAATTTGAGCTGTGACTTCATCTGAGGCAATCCCACATGGTTTAAATAATGTTGTTACTACTACTACTACTACTACTATAGTGAGTTCTATGCATTTCCTTCCTAGAAGTCATTATGAACTATCTTGCTCAAAATCCCAAAATCATTATCATGCCGAGCTTCATTTCATTCTGGGGTCTATGAGATCTAAAGAAAGCCTCTAATCGAAATGCACCCTGACAATTTAAGTCTCTGATAGGAAAGCATGCCAATGCAAATGGTCAACCAAATAAAGATTCCAATCAGTTCTGCCATTTTGAGAATGCTCGGTACACTCACATGGTTGCGTATCTCTTTCATTTTGAATCTGAGGAAATTAGTTCCTGTAGTTCCCTGTGGGAGAGCAGGCAGATTGGCTGTGTTGCCTTCATTGAGACACCAAAGCAGGGTCAGGCCAACACATACTCAGCTAAGCTGAGGTCCTCTCCCAGAAGCTGCAGGCAGGATGGAAATGGGCATGGCCCCTGGGGTCTCCCTGCATCAATCACCTACTGGATGAGAGGGGTTTGGACCATCTACAAGTGTTTTTCCTGCTTGACAGGAAACGCGAGGCAATTGTTAGTGGTGGTTACATTTAGAGAAAGTATTTTTTTTTATTTAAAAGCATTTTCACCGCCCATCATGGTTGGCTTTGTCTTCATCGTGTGTGGGATTTAGCATTCTTTTCCTTGTCAACAAGGATTATGTGGAGACTGAGATTATGAAGGGTCGTGGCTTTCTTTCCTCTATGTTTTTATTTCAGAAACATAATAATGTTTTTTTTTTTTTTTAAAAAAAAAGCTTTAGGAAATTTCCATCAATAAGAAGGAACCACACTCTTTTGGGAGCAGTTGAGGTGACTCTGGGCTGGCTACTGAACTGGCGAAGAGATTCTAAAGCAAAGATAGAGGTCACACTTGGGTCTCCTTCATCTGCTGCCAGAAGAGTGAAGACAGAAGCTACAAAATGCCTCTTCCTTTTTTCCTTTGGAGTTAAAACCACATTTCCCTCCCCTTATTTTTAAAAATTGAAATTTTCAAGCCGAGTCACAAGCAAAATTATTTTTTAGGGATGGGGGAGGCGATAAGTGTTGTCTTAGCCCGAGTCTCTCCCCTTTGCATGCCAGGGCGGATGTCTTGTGCAGGTCACTGAGAGCAGGAACTTGTTTCTCAGGCAACCTCATCTTCTGGCCCAGACTCTGCTACTTGCTAATGGACTGAGAGGTCCCGGAAAGAGAGCTGGGCTCCTTCATGGGAACTGCCAGCTGTGAATGTGAGCACACACAGCCACGGGTTATCTCTGTGGGGGTTAGGTTACCGCATTCAGGGTCAGCTTGTGCAGACAATGGGTGGAGGCCAGGGGGCCCCTGCATAATCCTTTTACCTTCCCCGTCTGAAGGAAGTGACACTGGAATGAAGGGACACTTTGGGAGGGTATCAGTTTCCTAGGCAGGGTCTGCAAACAAGCCCACAGAGCCTCTGCCTGGTCACCTTGCCTCCACTGCGGGCAGAAGGGAGCCAGCCCCACTCCTCAGCCGGCAAACAGACGACTTGCCCAGAGTCCTGTGGAATGCCTTTGTCCCACTGTTTACCCAGGGTCCTGGCAGCTCCACAAGATCATAGACTGCGAAGGGACGCTTTTCAGGTTTCATGCCAATTGCCACAACCAGGAAGCGTCAACGGTGTCTAAAATGTGTTAGGCAGAAAAAACGTATCCAGCTCCTGCTTGCCAGTGCCTTGCAGTGACCCAATGCTCTCTCTGTCCTGCTGGGTTTTTTTTCCCTTTCAACAAAGCCCCACCCTCCATTTCTCACTGCAAGAAGCCATGGTGACAGACGCGTAAGAATTTTATTTTCCTTTGAAAGAAACTTCGATAACAGCAGGGCTTCCCTGAGAAACATGACACAACCAGAGGGTTGGAACATTTTTTTTCCAGTCAGCCTTGATGCAAGAACTGAAATGGAGTCCAAGGCAGTCCTGGGGGTAAGCGGTGCCCATTTCCCTCTGCTCCTGGGACATCTGTGCTGCTGTTTGGACTGATTTCTCCCTTTCGCCCGTGTTTTCGATGGAGTAGGAACTTAGAAAAATTCACAATGAACCACATGCCTTTACCTGCCATTTATGCTGACTTTCAGACCTTGAGGTGTTGGAAGCAAATGGAGAGATGTGCTCCCAGTTTTACAGTCCATACCAATACTTGGTGTGTTTAAGCTAGATGGATCTGATAATGCTGCCTTTTCCTAGGCCATCAAGAGTAACAGAATACAACCCACGGCTAGACTGTGATCCCCACCTTCCTCCAGACCCTGCTTGAACCCCACGTTTGTTCTGATCTCTTTCCTTGTCTCCCCTCCCCCTGCTACCCTTTATCCTGCTTCAGAGAATTGCTCCCCACTGAGTGCAGATTACTCCCAGTGGTATTTGTTTGTGGGTTTATGTACCTCACAGTTACAGGGGAACATTCTTGCTCATCTCCAGTTTCTGGCAATGAACTTGACAATCAACTTTGGTAAACTGGTTTACCAAAGTCAAACTTGAAAGATTTTCAGGGTTTCTCACGTCAGGAATTGAGAAAAGAGAGCAAGGTAAAATATACCCTATGGTAAGCATCTGAGGGTGCAAAGACAGCTCTTGTTGGCATCCTGCATCTTCTGTAAGAATCCTGCTGATTTTCTACACCTGCTGTACACTACTGGCCAGCAGACCCAAGAGGATGCCCTCTGAAAATCATCCTAGCTCAATCAATCTCCCCTCCTCTCTGTTCCTCCTTTCTCCTCTTCTTTTTCCCCCATCATTCTCTCTATTACTCCTTTCTCCTCTCCTTCTTCCCCATTCTTCTCTTTATTCTTTAATTACCCCCACCCCATTTCCTCCTCTCTTTCCCTGCTTCCTTTTCCTCCCCATTATTCCATTATTTTCCCTTCTTTTCCCACCTCTTCCCCTTCATTTCCCCTTCACTTCCTTTTTCCTCCCTTCCTCCCTCTTTGTTTCTTTCTTTCTTTTTTTCTTTTTTTCTTTCTTTCTTCTTTGTTCTCTCTCTTCCCCCTTCCTTCCTTCTTCCCTTTCTCTCATCCTTCCCTTCTTCCATCCATTTCTTCCAATAGAGATTGTTTTTGGCTTAATGCATTAAGTCTCTTACACAATAGCTGAAAATTTAAATGTATAAGAGACAAAAAAAAAGAGTCTGCGTTATGACAAGATAAAGCAGAAATACAGTTGAGGAGACTGTATCCTCAACCCTGATGCAAATCCATGGCCCTAGTTTGTCAGGAGTCCATTTGGTCAGGATTCTAAAGCACGGGCACACAAGCAGACACACAAAGCTGCTCTGACTCATGGACTTGTTCATCCTCAAGACACTTACATTTCAGATGAAGCTCTCAGGTCCCACTTGGGTTTGGAGATTTGAATTCAGGTCCCTATGCTTATGTGGCAAGCAAGCATTTTACCAAGTGTAATCAATCGCCCCCAGCCCTCGATAGTTTGATAGTAACAGAAAAGCCACAGACTTTGTAGAGGATTCAGGTGTGTGGTACACCTGCTGCTATGCCATTAAGGTACATTTGCTGAGATCAGCGAATTCCTGTAAATCCACACAGTTTGCTAAATTCTATGGTGAGTTCACCCATATAAGCAGATTCCATAATTGACACATTCCAGGCTTTATTAGAATGGCACGCTCTTTTTTCCTCACTATCCCAGGATAATTCATGTAACATGGTGGTGAGTTCTCCTGTCTCTGTAGACTTCTTGGGGTCACGACAGTTTCTAAGAGTTCTGGAGTCTTGAGAGAGCTTGGGAGGGGATCCAAACTATAGCACTGGTTCCAGTATGTGAGTTACTGTATGTAAGGATTTAACTAACACACATGATCTGACCAGGGCAATGTGGTTTAAATTTTGCTAAGTAAATTTGACTATTCCAAGGAGCCTAATATTTCACTCATATTCCAATAATAATAAAGTTTATTTTTATTTTATTTGTTTATTATTACAATTATTATTTATATGTTTAATAAAACAATAAAACATTAAAAAGTAGCATTTGATTAGGGTGTGTTCTCTAGGTGTGCTGAGGGGGCACTTAGAGAATGGACTTAGGTTCCAGATGATGACAGTGGTGACTTGGTCCGTGTTTATGTTGGTAGGAGGAAGAATGAGGAGCTGAGCTCTTATTCTTGTCAGATGACATCGAGGGCACATAATCTCAATAGGCTTTGTTACTGATGATGCTGGCCTGGACCACTTTGGTGAGACAGCATTAGCCAGGGTTTCTTCCTTTTCCACAGTTACCAAGAATGGAATAAAAAATAGTTGAGCTGCAAATTGTCCTCAAAGTGAATAGGAAAATTATAGTAATATGTTATCTTGGAGAGATTTCCTTTACCCAGGCTTAGATTTTTTTTTTTAATTTTCCTGTTCTACCATGTGTCCTGGAGATTGAATTCATGTAGTCATGCTTGGTGGCAGGCATCTTTCCACACTGGGCCATCTTACTAGCACTGTTTCATCATTAGTTTGACACTTTTATACATTTCGATGATGGAATTTGGTTTTTTTTTTTTTTACCTTGTTTCCCTCTTTCAAGCCCTTCCCTCTCTTATCGTACCCCTTACTCTCAACAAGTTCCCTCTATGCCATCATGTCTTCTTCTGGTCTGTGACCCCCTGAACTTGAGCATGAGCGGGACCTCAGTGGCCCCTCCCTGGTTCCTGATGAAATATTATTGGGTCCAATTTTGTGCCGATCACGTCAGCTTGCAGTGAGTTCAAGATGAGTCCGTAGGTTGCGTCATGTTCCTAAGATGTCTTTCCGTTGTATACCTCTCCATCCCCTGGCTCTTACATTGTCTTTGCCTCTTCTTGAACAACATTCCTCATGGAGGGAGTGATACAGCTGTTCTATTTAGGGCAGAAGGCTCCACCATCATGTATTTCAACACTTCCTCCAGTTATGGGTTTCAGCATTAATGGCTGCCCACTGAAATAAGAAACTTCTCTGAAGAAGGGTGCGTCTAGCACTAATCTACGTGTATAAACATGTGTGTAGAGAGCATTTGACAGTATGATCATTTGGCAAAAATGTGGTAGTGGGTCTGCCCCTCCCCCCCCCAGGCCTCTTATGTTCCTATTCATGGATTCTCCATCTGATTTACTGATCCAGGTATGAGTTCCTTTCTGCAGAGTGGGCCTCAAATCCAACCTGAAAGTGAACAGTCATCTCTATGACAGTCATGCCACTATTGTACTAGAGCAGTGGTCCTCAGCCTTCTGAACGTTGCAACCTTTTAACACAGTTCCTCACGTTGTGGTGACTCCTAACCAGAAAATTATTTTTGTTGCTGCTCCATAACTGTAATGCTATGTTACAGTTATGAATCGTCATGTAAATATCTGTGTTTTCTGATGGTCTTAGCAGACCCCTGCGAAAGGGTTTTTTTTCTTCTAACTCCTCAAAGGGATCACAGCCTGGTGGTTGAGAACCACTGTAGTAGAGGGAACATCTTGCCTGGCAGGTCATTACTGTAGCTTGCCAGAGTCACAGCTGATGAAGGCTGCTGCTGAGTCCCATCCTCCACCTAGTCAGCTACATGGTGCTTTCTGGCATTATGAAGGTTAGCTGGTGAGGATGAGGCCTTGAGTTCAGCTCCAGCATGATGTCCCATGACTAAAGTGTGCAGTTGGCTCCTGTGGTGGGTAACTAAGGGCAGTGGCAGTAGCCTGTTACTGGTTTGGGGGCCTCCCTGACCGACAACCTGTAGGGAGATATCATAACTTGGTATTAGGTGTTTCATTTCATAACCTATAGCTTTCAAAAGGATGTTTCTATAGAGTACTTCTCTTCAAACTCTTGATTTTTTAATTATATTTCTCAGTAAGCTTATGAAATAGATTTCTTTATAGTTTTCATATATCCCCAGTTTTAGCCCCTCTTTTCTTCCCTGTACGCTCACCCTCTCCTAGTTTACAACCTTCCACTCCCAAGGTATTCCTTCCATTTCCTGTCCAATGTCGTCTAATATCCCACCCTCTCTTAAGGCCTCCTCCCCCACTCTTCTAATAGCTCCCATCTTTCTGACCTTCACTGGCATGCAGAATTAAACACATTTACTTTGATGACGCTGTGTGCAGTATTCAGGAGAGACTAAGCTGTAGGGTCTAGAAGGTGTTTTCTCACTTAGGTTTTTTGTTCCAGACTCCAAGCTTTATCTTTAGACCTCCACTGCATGGTGGGTACTGAGGCAGCTGCAGTCGCTGTCCAGCGGTCAACTCACTGTGTCAGCTGACTCCAAAGCTGCCATTTGTTAAGTTCTAATTGTTTGGGGAGTGTAAAGCGACAGCAGTAGCACTACGTGCATGAGTCTGTCAGGGTGGATCTGAGAGAAGAAAAAAAAGATAAAGAAATCACAGTGGGATTTATCAGTGGTTAGTGTCAGGTTGTTAGAAGTAGAGGAGGGTATACATAGAAGGAGGTAGAAGCAGAGGAAACGTTGTAGGGAGTTTTGGTTGAATTAGGATAAAGGCAGAGGGTAAAAACACGTGACTAGATGATGTAGGACAGTATCCTCTCTCAGGAGGTTAGGTCATAGAAATTCTATAAGCCAGGGCAGCCTGCTTGCTTGTGAGAGGTGAAAGAAGGAGGATAGAGTCGGGAGCCAAAGGAAAAAGAACTGTGCTGTGGAAATAGATGTCATACACTGTGTGAATAGATGTCGCTATGATTGGTTTGATAAAGAAGCTGACTGGCCAATAGATGAGCAGGCTAAAGTTAGGTGGGAAAGCCCGTTGTGAAGTATTTTTTAAGGGGTGTTACATTTGCTTATGCTGTGGAACATTTGTTTAATGATGTAAAGATGTGTTGCTTTTGCTTATGTTCCATTGGTTTAACTCCGTGAAGCTGTGATTCTTTGCCTGCCTACAACACCTGATGGTCTAATAAAGACCTGAATGGCAAATAGTAATGCAGGAGAAAGGATAGGTGGGGCTGGCAGGCAGAGTGAATCAATAGAAAAAGAAATCTGGGAGAAAAAGGATCAAGAGAACGAGAGAAGGAGGACATCAGGGGCCAGCCATCCAGTCAACTACCCAGCCAACTATGGAGAAAGGGTGAAAGTAAGATAAACAGAAGTAAGAAAAGGAAAACAGCCCAGAGGCAAAGGTAGATGGGTTAATTTAAGAAAAGCTGGCTAGAAATAAGCCAAGCTAGGGCTAAGTGTTTATAATTAAGAATATGTCTCTTTGTGATTTCTTTGGGAGCTGGGTGGTGGACCCCTCGAAGAGCAAAGAGCTCAAGGAACAAACAACACCGCCGACAACAACAAAACCCCACAAAACACCACCACCACCAAAAGCCGAACTAGGAATGATGGAATGAGGAAGGACAGAGTCAGAGGAGGTACAACCAGTCACTGAAGAAATGTAGATTAGTTGGCTGATCATTTATAATTTATATTAAGCCTCTGAGTGATTATTTGAAAGTGGCAATGGGACAAGAAGTCTCTGCCTACAGAGCTGTGAAGAGCGAAGGGCCGTGTGGCCTGATAGTTTACCCTAGGGTACGATATAAATACAGAAGAGCAGAGGAGGAGGAGGATTGCTGGATGTTGGCATGGGACCAGATTCCCAAGCAGAGGAGGAGGATCGCTGGATGTTGGCATGGGACCAGATTCCCAAGCAGAGGAGGAGGATTGCTGGGTGGAGACTTGCAGCATGAGTCCAGATTCCCTGTGGACTCTTCTGACCTTGTAGATCAACCGGGGACCCGAGTCTAGATCCACTCTCAGATGGTGACCAGGAGCTGGGGCTGAAGGCTGAGCGTATTCCGTATCCCACATGCTGAGCTGGAGTTGGGATATCCAACGTGAAAGGATGAATCAACATTGAGGCTAACGATTGGAATGCTCCCTACCTCAAATGGTCCAGGAGTTGGGGCCAAAATATGGGGGCACTTCTACAAGAAATGTGAGCCAAAGGCAGTACTGGAATATGGGTAGACTTTCTACTTCAAATCCTGAACCAGAGCTGGGGCTGAAGTTGGCTCTTCTCTAATAGCAAGCGTAATTAGTTTACTACTTGGCTTTGCTAGATGTCTTCCTAGTTCAGTCAGTCCTGGATGCCACAGAATTGACCCTACTTATAGAATTATCTTATCTCTGTCATAGTCCCACTGCCAACGAGCATGTGTGCCCCCTCACCTGATCTGAAATCGATGGAGGTGGGCGCTCTGACATGCTTCTACTCTGCTAAGCAGGTTTTCTCTCAACTCACTTATTGGCTGCCCCATGAACCTTTTCCTTCACATTCAAAGCTCATAGAAGCCTCTGTCTTAGCCTACATTTCCCATGAGAGAGAGGGCTCGGGAAAAGGGCACATCATTTACTCAGGAAGTGATCCCGGGATGCAGAGTGAAGGTAAGTGAGACAGGGAGGAAGGGGCACAGCATGGGGCTTTAACGATCAGGCGGTCCTGGGGATTGTTGGGGCTCCACACACACCTCAGAAGTGTCACCAGTTGAGGGTCAGGAAAGGTGGGAGGTATTTTCCTCTCCAAATCTCATCTCTTGGCAGTTCTTAGGGTGCATCAAGTTCCTGAAATATCCAAGACCAGAGAAAGTGCTCAGGCAGGGGGTCAGAGAAGCTCCCAGAGACATTCAAGTGGCATGTTCAGGATTGGCAGGTGCCCAGAGGATGTGGCAGGTCACCCAAGCATTTGCCAGAGATGTTCTCTCTGGTGTCACTAGGAACAGAGAGTTTCAGGAAGAAAAGAGATTGTTTCAGTCAATTTCAAATCAAAGTAAGTTTGTGTAGAGAGAAGCATCTTCCGGAATGCTGTAGGTGAGATGGCCTCCACCCCCTCAATGACAGGCCAACAGGAACCCCAGTGGAAACCAGTGGTGCTCGTTCACTGTGCCACCCTCTCCTATGTTGTCTGAAAAGAGCAGAGTTTCAAAGCATCATACGAGGTGCTCAAAACTGTGTGTTTCTTTCTAACAAGGACACCTAGGCACAGTGGTTGCTAAGTGACAGACAGAGCTGCCTGCCTGGTGCTCCAGCAACCAAACTGGGTGAGACAGGTCTTTTTCCACTCACTGGGTGTCAGTTTATAGCTCCGATGTGATGTTTTTCCCCTCATTTCATCTCCATGAAGACAAGCCAGGACGCAGAGAGCTGCCAATTCTGAGATTAAGTCAAGTTTTTTAATTTCTGGATAGTTTTGAGGAGTCGTGTAGAGAGTGAGAAAATGGAATATTGCACATTTCAGAAGAGCCAGGAAAACTCTCTCATTGATTCAGCCTCGTGTTTCCAAAATGCTAAAACCAAGCCAGAAAGTAGTGAACACTTGAGCTTAAAAGTCGGTAGAACTACAACTTTGGAGGTACCAAGATGAAGATTAATAATATCAAAAAGCAAGAAATGTGGACATTTTTCTATCCTAAAAATCTGTGGCGGATTTATTTATTTAAAACGTGAAACATGAAGTACTAATGAAAAGCACAAAGACTAGAGCGCCTGGTGTCACATTGTGGTGGTCAGTACGTGGAGTCTCTACACAGCTTTTATCCGAAATGGAAGGGAACTCGTGGGAGCAGAGGCAGAGAAGTTGGCTGGACTCTAGCGAAGGCTGGGGTGTGGAATGGGGATGTTGGTAGTCAGTCCTATGAATCAGGTTGCTTCACCTGCTGTGTATAATTTTGGTCCCCACATTGTGTCTCCTGAATTCATTTATTTTTTTTTTTCTGGTGAATCCTTGCACGTGCTTAACATGTGGTAAGCCTGGGTTTGATCCCCATCATGATCACCTCCACCAGATAATATAAACAAAAACAAACAAACAAAGTCTCTTACAACAGATCTGACTATTTAGAGGCCTGGGGAAGGGAGCCAAGCATCACTCTGGCTCCTCAGAGGGTGTTGCTTTTAACATGAAAGGAATTTTCAGTACTAACTGAGCACCAGGTGGCTGAGGGTCTAAGCCACACTGCGTTCTTCCACAGAGGCGGTCATGGGAATCTGTCGATTACATCTGTGCAAAATGAGCATCGCCAGCGTTCGCCAGCGTTTGTCTCAGGGTTCTCTCCATACATCTGTATTTAGTTATACAGATCCTAAGAACACACAGCCCCTTCTTTGCATGAACACTGTTGGGGCCAGCAGACTAGCCCATCGTGAAGAGCTCATACAACTCTTAAGTTAGAAGCTGTTGGATTCGAGGCCTGGTTACATGGCTCGCTCTTCCTTTTTTATTTTTCTGTCTTGGGACATCAAACACCTCACCTCATTTAGCCTTGGTGTTCTGTCCAGCTAAGCATGGGTAATGGAGCTCCCTGAGTACTGCCCCAGGATGCAGTGATTGTCTACATAGAAATGCATGCATACATGGCCACATTGTACTCTACGAAGTGCTCTCCAGGTCTAAGGGGTTAACTGGGAGCAGCTTGTCCTGATGGGGAGATGGGGGGATGCCTCCACCCACCCCCTGCCTGGAGTCTTGCCATATGGTGCCTCACCTTGCTCCCTTTCAAGATGAACTCTCATTCTCTAGAAAAAAAAATTCTCAGCCTTAAAGTCACAACTTCAAAAATGTAGCAGGGACCACATTTAAAAGGTCTGGCAAATTTTTGGCTGATTTAATTTTTTTTTTAAACTGCACTTTTAAGACAAACCCAAATATAGAGATGAAAGACAAGAATTAAAATATACATGCAAAATAGAAAACATTAATATTTTCAAGGACAGTGAAGTAGGGAATCATCATAAGGAAACAATAAAACATGAAGTGACTGAGTCCAGATGATCAGCGCCTGACTCCGTGAGGCAGGAGCATGTGGCTCCCTAGAGGGACCCGGCCCTCCCACTTCCCCACAGCGGGTGGCTGCACCACATAACTATACAAGGTGCAGCTCAACCGGTAGAGGTGGCCGAGGGGCCTCCGAGGAGGGAGGGGCAGCCAAATGACGTTGTTTCCTTACCTAAGACTCTTTGGTTTTTAGTCTGGTTGTAAATTTGCTCTAAGGCTTCTAACCTATGGTGTCTCTTACTGTGTGAAAAAGCAGCCGCCGAGCTACGGTCTGAAATACCTGTGAGGTTTCCTAAGGACACGTGGGTGAGGTGTGGTCCTGTGGACCGCTCTCACTTCTCTCTTCATGATTCTCTCTTCCCAACCCCAACTTTGTTGCTCCGTGTGTCACTCATAGAGAAAGAGTCTACACCAGAAAGAATTTAGGAGGAAGCGAGGTGTGTGGGCACGGGCTTGGAAGAACGTGTCTGTCTTGGCATATCCTACTCCAGTTAGTCCACATCACCGGACAAGATCATCAGACAGAGCATGCCAAGATGGAGGCCTGAGTGGCTTGGACTTGAGGCTCAGAAGGTGGGCTGGTCACTCTTGGGCAGAGTGCAGGGATGCTGAGGGAAGTCAGTTCTCACAAGTGGTGAAGTCCTTGAAAGGAAGGTGTTTTTTCTTTTTCTTTTTTTCCCCCCAACTACTGGCACCTGGGTGAAGTTTCCTAAAAAACGTGCTTAATTTTTTTTCCTTTATAAAATGAAAATTTGGAACTCCTTGCTCATGAATTTTTAGAGGCAGAACATGTTCACACCAGTGTTTCCTTCCTGCTAGCCTCTGCTGTATGCTTTGTTACTAACAAGACAGGGCTTCATCTGACACAGAAGTCTGAGGTAATATACTTCAGGGAGGTGGGTAGTGGGGCTGGGAAGGGAAGGCAGACAACACAGTTGTCTGGCTGTGTCACCCCTCAGTGGGTGACTGGAGATAAATCCAGGGTAATCATTGGGAAAGAATGGAAGTTACTCACTCAAGGGACAATGAAGCCAGGACATCTGTCTGGTAAAAGCAGATGCCAAAGTGGAAAAGGTGGAGTATAAGGCGGGCCACTAAGGACGTCAGCTGTGGAGACAAACCTGACTGTCTTCTAGTGAGAGGAGCTGTGGAGGCTTCTGGTTAGGCAGGGACAGTATTGCTGGCACCTATCCCATGCAAGTCTAAAGTGAAATTCTCTTTCTCCATTTCTTTGCTTCTTACTTGTGCTCTCTCTTCTATCCTCCCTTT
>NW_004949101.1:1367388-1377431 GCF_000317375.1 Microtus ochrogaster | reverse complement strand
TGTTCACGACATGAACACAGTACGAACTGGCCAAATGACAGCAAACAATGTTTTCATCCCCTTGCCATCGCTTGTGTTTGGAGTCTGGAGTGTCTAACTTTTGGGGTCTTCATAAAATGTAGTTTACCCGACTGTAGTCTCCCACTCCGAGGAACACTAGATCTATTTCTTTCATCTAACCACGTTTGAGAACTCCAACTTCAGCTGCTCCCTCCCCCAGCCCCTGCTTTATTCACAGTCTAGAAATCACTACTGTATCTTCCAGCTGACTTTTGAAAATGACCACATGGATGAGGGAGAACGTGCAACATGTGTCTTCGATGTCTGACTTGTTTCACTGAACACCCCCAGTTCCAGTCATTTTGCTTCCTACGGTAAGAGCATGTTTCTTCTTTAAAAAAAGTCCTAGTAATATTTTACTTTGTTCTCTTTTTTCCCCATTTTTCTTTTGTTAAAAGCACCTTTTTTTTTTGGTATAATGTATTCTGATTACTGTTTCCCTCTCCCAGCTCCTTTAAGATCTTTCTCCCCTGCTCTGCCGTCTGAATCCACATCCTTCCTAATGTCTCTGGTTAGAAAACAGTTATCTATAGAGTAATAACAAAACAAGTCAAAACAAAACCAAAGGAACCAGAATGGGACAAAACAATCAAGCAAATAAACAAGCAGAAGGAAAAGAACCAAAGGAAAAACACGAGAAACATACAGTCAGAGAGATCCTTACTTCATTCTCCTTGTTAGTAAGTAGCTCCCCAGTGGACAGGGCTTGTTCCCTGTGCCTGCCCCCTCTGTGTTGGCTTTACCAGGCAGGACTGTAGCCGAGCCTTCTGCTACTGCAAGTCACGCACTGTCTCTATGCCTATGCACAGACAATGACTGTAGGTGAGACCGCTGCTCTCTCTCCAAAGGCAACCAATGGATCCAAAGTGACAAGAGGGAGCTAGCTGGTGTTTCTGTGCTCCAGGCGGACCCTGTACTTGGGAGTGCACATGTAGGAATGCGAACAGATCATGGCTGTGCGGGCATACTGCATGGGACAGGGCAAACATGAATGTCATCAGCCAAACACCTTCCTTTAAAGATGAAAATAGAGAAGATGAAAAGCACGGCGGGCTAGGGTATCAACTCGGGGCCACTTGGGAGAGTTTAGTGTTAAATTTCGTTGCTCTTTCATAGTGGTCCCATCATAGAGAGACCATGTAAAACTCTGATTCATGAGAAGGATGAGGAGACCTTTGACCAGAAGGAAAGGATGACCCTCCCCTCCATACCACACTGTGGACGGGTGGGGAGAGAAAACCCCAGCTGGTAACATGCAGCGTGACATTGGCAGAAGGCAGGACTGGGCATGACTTTGAAACTTATGAACTCGTCAAAATTTTGACTGCTGTCTCAGTCGCTGTTCTCTTCCTGCAAAGAGACACCACGACCAATGTGATTTTTATAAAGGGAAGCATTTACTTGGGGGGCTTGTTTGCAGTTTCAGAGGTTTAGTCCATTAGTATCATGGCAGAAAGCATAGAAACTTATAGTACGAAACTTACAAACTGATTCTCGGGCCGTGGGTGGGTGGGAGGAGACTAGCCCTGACATGGGCTTTGAGGTTTCACTCCCAGTGACACACTTCCTCCAAAAAAAGGCCACACCTCCTAATCCTTCCAAAGAGTTTGACGACAAAGTCAAGATGGGAGCACTGCGTAGCAATTTAAAAAATTCTCACAAGTATTTGCAAAAGCACGGATGTGGCTAAGGACGACACTCTTGGAAAGACATCAAACACCGATGAGAGTGTATTCTCTAAAGACCTCTGCAGAGGGGTCTGGAACAGGGAACTGGAGAGATGGCTCAGCAGGTGACAGCATCTGCTGGTTTTGTAGAGCACCTGAGTTCTGGTTCCAGAACCTATGCCAGGCTGCTCACAATTATCCATGACTCTAGCTCCAAGGGATCCAGTACCCTCCTTGTCTGGACCCAGCAGGCACCTGTCCTCATGAGCATGCACCCACCCCCAAGATATGTATATGCACATAGTTAGAAAATAAAAATACAATAAAAATAAATCTTAAAAAAGAACATCCTAGAATAGTCAAAGCAGAACTCGTATGTTATTTCAAGGCTGGGAAAGGCCATCTGGCCCCCTTCCTGGGCTCTGGCTAATATGTAGACCTACACAGGTGTATATCTGAGATTCAACATTTGATGCTCTTCAAAGAAAACGGAGAGATCAAAGCCATGCACCTAACAGATGAGGACACTCTAAAGGGAACTGGAACAGGATAAATAATCTCTCCTGCACACTCATTTCTTCTTTCAGCACAGGCCTAGTAGGGCTGCTGGCTGCTCTATATACCCTCAGGGTCATCCTTATGAGACCAGCTTTCTCCTGGTTCTGGCAGGTCAGTCTGGGCACACCTAGGGGTTGTGTGCCCCATGGGAAAAGTAGGACCAAGCACCCTTCTCAATAATCAGCCGACTCTGGCATTTCTGCAGTGGCCACCAAGAGGACTGAGACCCGAGTGTCCCCAGCCATTACCTGCTCTTCATCCTCTTGCATCAGTTACCTTCCTTCCTGTGGGTCTTCCCTTCTTTCCCCCGTGCACCTGCGGCCACCTCCCAAACAAATTCTACCATTCCTGTTCTTGTTCCACGCTCTGCTTTGGGAGAACCTCAGCTCATTTTCTCCTGATGTCCCAAAGAGTGTGAAACAAAGCCAGAACACCTTACAATATACTGGAATAAAGACACAATTTTAGCCAATAATAAAAATGAAACTGAGTTAGCATTAGGGTTAGGTAGCAAGCCTGGAGGAGCTCAAAGCTGGCAGGAGATCCTCTTTTCGTTTTGCAAGCAGCACGGGCAATGATGGGGACTCCCTTCCGTCATTTCCAAACTTTTATCCCTCTAGAGTTATTTCCTTCTGTGTAACCAAAACCGAGGGCAAACATCCATTTATTTAGGACGTTTCCTCCTGTTCCTATAAATATCAAGGGGAATTGTATTGAATTTACCACCCATGTTGGTTTATTGTGCCTCCTAATTTTATTTCACAGAACCAGGACTTTAGCTTTTGGAATTGGCTCCGGATGTTTGGAAGCCATTTTCAATATTTTCAAGACGGTTTCCCCATCTGCATGACATATATTTCTTAGGAAAACCCGGCACATATTTCTCAGACCAGGCGGGGAGATGCCTTTCAGGGATACTCAGAACTACTGGTCCATCAGCAGCTGGCAGAAATATGTAGGAAGTGATAGCATCTGGAAACGGGCAGCAGACTCCCGCTGTCGGAGCTGTCATCCCCACGCTAGCAGCCTTTCCGGGTGAAGCGTTCTTCAAAGCACATGCGTTCGAGGCCAGGGCATTTCTCTTCTGGTTTTCTTTTTTATATTCCTCACCCAAATGGATGACCTAAGGCGCTCTCTAATCCAGGATCTAGTAGAGTATCAGAGGAAATGTAGGCTGGGGCGTGAGCCCTTTCCAGATAGACTGTGGAGTTAAGTATTAGACACCATGCACTTACGGTGCAGAATGACCATGCAGGGTGTATGAGGGTCATACAGAATAAGAAGAGCCAATGTTAGGAGCTGGCCATTTAAGGCACTTTTTACTTTAGGTGGTTTTAGGTAATTTTATAGGAATGTTGCCCTTCACTTTGTATTATGAGCCCAGTAAATGATGTGAAATGACAGGGTGGCTTCTTTTGTTTATACGTTGCCTTGGCCAATTCTTGTCTCCTCCAAAGATCACAGGACTGCACTATCCTGAAAGGAATGATATTGGTGAGGTCTGTAGGTGGGACTACACCCACAGATGAATCACTTTTCTTCTTCTAGTTTATCAACAGGAATAGGAAGAGGGCAAGGTGATGAAATGTCAAAATAAACCATTAGTATGTATAACACTACATATGTTAAAATGAGATGATAAGAAATAAAATAAAATTAACAAAAATTGAAGGGGTAAATATTTGTTTAGTAAAAATTTGAGATTTTAATATTCAATAATGAAACAATCAGATAGCAGTCATCAGGGAAAGAGAGAAGAGGAGTTACAGACTACTGAGATAGGCAGACAGGCTGGCAGACAGATAGACAGACAGTCTCTCTCTTTCTCCTTCTCTCTGTCTCTCTCCTCTGTGACAACAATGGAAAATACATTCTTCCCCAGTGTATGGAACGGAATGTTTCCAGGGAGGTTCACATGTTTTAGGCCATTAATTAGGCTCCAACAGATATACAAAGGGAAGTCAGAGAGCAGGTCTTCTCCAACCTTATGATCAGGTTATACCTTATGAGAAGGAAAACCAGGAAATTCACAGCTTAGTGAGAGTGAGCAGTGTTGGAGGGGAAAGCCATTTGTTGGTTCCCACTGCCAAGAACCGAAATAATCACATAGATACTATAAATTTAAAACACTGCTTAGCCCATTAGCTCTAGTTTCTTATTGGCTAACTCTTACATATTAATTTATCCCATTTCTATTAATCTGTGTATCACTACAGAGATTGTGACTGTGGCTTACCAGGTAAAATTCCATCTGGCTCTAGGGGGGCTACATGGCTTCTCTCTAACTCTGCCTCCTTTGTTCCAGCATTCTGTTTCATTTTCCCCGCCTACCTAAATTCTGTCCTATCAACAGGCCAAGGCAGTTTCTTTATTCACCAATGGTATTCACAGCATACAGAGGGAAATCTCACATGAGAGCAGCACACTCCCAGACGCCCAGTGCAGAAGGAAGATGTCACAGAGACATTAGAACACAGCTAGATACGAATGAAAACAAACCTTCAACACACCTGTCAAAGAAGCAGTGCTTAGGACGGAAAATGGGGGAAATGTTTCTACAGTCAAAGGAGCGAGAGGAAGAACAAATTTCACTTGAAGACAGAAGAATCAAAGAAATAAATGGGTAGAGCAGAGATTAGAAAACAGACAGTAGAAGTGACCAACAAAAATTAAATCCCAAATATTTAAGAAGGTCAACAAAAAGTTAAGGAGACAATTCCATTAATAATAGTATCAAATAAATGAAATGTTTAGGAACTGTATGATGAAGAGTCCAAAGTACTGCAGAAAGAAATGAAAGAATACAAAAATAAAGGTATCTCATGCTCTTAGGTTGAAAATATAATTTGTTTAGATTTTAGTACTACCCAGAGTACCCAATGGAGTTTATGTAATCACTATTAAAGTACTAATAATTTTTTTTCAGATATAGAAAAATACATTCTCCAGAGACACTGAAGAGACCACAACAATTCTGAATAAGAAAACAAACAAACAAACAAACAAACAAAAAGGCTCACATTTCTTGGACTTCAAAACCTACTATGAAATCTACAGTAACAAAGCAGTGTGGTACTAAAAAACATAATGACCAGTGGGATATAATAGCCACATTTATTTTCTTGATTCTTTGTTTTTGTTTCTGTGTATGTTATGAAGGGGAAAACTAAACTGAGTTCCTCCAAGTAGAGAAATCAGAGACTTTAGAGTAAGTTCCTGGCTTTTCTGTTCTGCATTCTCTGTAGCTGAGATGAGATTGTCAGCATCTTGGCATCTTTGTGGCTGCTGTTATCACTATCATTATTGGTGGGCACTAATACTAGCAAATCTTCTCAAGAATATTACTAAACAACCCACAGCTCTAATTGCAGTTAATGCAAATGATATTTTTTCACAGCTTCTTTGTCATCTCCTATGTCTTTTGGTAGCTATTTCCAGGAGGTATGGTATGCAAGAAGACATGTCTGGTGTAGCGGGAGCTGCACGTGTGCAAGAAGACATGTCTGGTGTAGCGGGAGCTGCACTCAGACTTGCAGCCATTCACAAGCAAGTTGAATTTCTGGTGCATTGACATTAATTTCCAATGAAGAGCCTGACTTACAACATTTTTCATGTCTACTGCCATGTATCCACTCTGACTTGGAGTAGAAACTATATCTGGCCATGGAAAGCATTTTCGTTTTTGGTCTTTTACTTTGGGAGAAAATGTGCACAGTTAGTGTCAGTTTACATAGCTCCCCCTTCAAACGGTGCTTTGGATGTTTATTATGAACAGGAGAGGGACTACAGACTGGAGCACAAGTCATGAGAAAATGCTTGCAGATGCAACAAATGATGAAAGCCACAGCCTTGAGAACATTCAGTATTCATAATGATTAAATATTAGTAAGCGGGTATGAAGTGGAAGAACCAAGTACAGTATTTCAAAGCAGAGTTGCACAGAAGGAAAGATCATGTCTGGTGATTCCTCATGGGCGAAATTAAAGAACTATTTAAAGACAAAACTACGTTGCTTCATGGGCTGTGGGATAATGGAGAAGGGGTTGGCTGGACCCCGGGAATGGAGAACGTCCTGCGTCTGACCTTGGTTGTGGACATGAGTAAATCTCAGGGAGCTGTGCATTTCAGATGCATCTCCTTCCTGCTTATTCATTATGTCTTTAAAACAAAATGTATAGAAATACCTGTCAGCCTTTCCCTATGATGTGTTATGTTCTTTCTAAGCTCTCTAAGACCCTCCCCTCATACCTCATTATGAATAACCAGAGCAGATTTTCAACAAGCATTTGGCTTTTATGAAGGCCAAGTTCATTTGGGGCACTATGGAAGGTTCCTGAACAAAACTTTTCAGAAAAGGATGACAATTAACAAAAAGATAGAGTGAAATCAACCCTGCCGCTACTTGTCCCCCTGGCTCTATTTATTTAGCTGAGCATCTGTTCTTATTTCTAGTTTGGAAAGTAGGAATCATAGGGTGTGGTTATCGTTGTGTTCCATACCTGTGAAAGAAGTCCAATTTTTCTTTTTAATGCTCAGTTACATTTTTAATAGATCCAGAAATATCTATATTTATTATAAAATTACAGGCAGGATAGCAATTCTCTAATATTCACTTGAGCATTGCTAAGGAGGTTGGATACTAACTTGATAAATAAATTCAAGATTCAGTCCCCTTTTTTGTTGTTTTTTTTTCTTTCAAACTGGAGAATGCTTCAACGCCCTGCTATAGGAGGGGTATCACAGGGCAGAATCTAGAGGCAGTCTGAGGACTTCTGACTTTGCTTTTAAGAGCCTCAGAAGAGATACTGACTGGAGAAAAGCCTTCTCTCCGATTCAAATACGATCTTGAATGAAGGATGGGGAAGAGTGTCTGTGCCTCTCCAAGAAGGCATTTCTTGTTAGAAACTCCCCAAGGAAGCAGAGTGATCAGCCACAAAGCCAGTGATCCAGACACTCAATTTTGTACAGTTTGGTCACACCTGAGGAGCCACCGGTACAGGGGCAATGGGCGTTTAGGGCATATGTTGTGTGGAAAGAAGATAAAGACAGGTCCAATGAAATCCTCTCATTTCCCAAAGCCTTTGTAGGTCTGTGAAGCCTGAAGACCACTTGAGATTGTTTTGTCAGTCAGATGGGATGGAGACTCAGAGTTAGAAATTAGATTGATCAGAAAGAAAGAAACAAAAGAAAGATGCCTCTGACACACCTGAGTTATGGGTGGATCGATATCTGCCAGGCTGCAGAAAAATAATGCCTCCAAAATCTCTGCCATTGCAATTTGAATCTCCTGGAAGAACATGACTTGGGACTCTAAGGAAAAGACCTAACTTTTAGCATGGTTTTTAAGAATGATGAATTAAAGACACATAGGAACTGTGGAAAGAGCTTTTGAATTAGATTCAAATGTGGCTGATACAGCTTGGATCATGAAATGATGGATACTGGGAGGCTGGACAGTTAAGAGCTGTCAGCTGGAAAGGAGTGACCAGCAGAATATAGGGCTGGGCACTCCAAGAAGCAGTCTCAGAGAGCCAGGTAAACCTTGGAGCTTTGTGAAGTCTGGGCTTTTGTCCTTTGAGGCACCAAGGCTAGGGTCAGGAAATCACTCAGAAGAAAAAATGTCCATTGTTAGGTTTCACAAATCTTGGTGAATAGCCAGGAAAGGAGGGTTACAGAAAGAAGTGAGGAAGACCAGAAAAGCAAATGTAACCAATTACATTTGGGAGATTATCCAGACAGCCCTTTCTATTCCTGTTTGTGGAGGGAGATGGGGAGAGAGTAGGGGAACTCTAGGCTGCTGTTTGATGTGGGAGTGTCATATATCAATCTGTTGATTTCATTGGTTAATTAATAAAGAAACTGTTTGGCCCTGATAGGCTAGAACATAGGTGGGTGGAGTAAACAGAACAGAATGCTGGGACAAAGAGGAAGTGAGCTCAGAAGCCATACAGCTATCTCAGAGGCAGACACGATGAAGCAAGCCGCCAGGTCAGACATGCTGAATCTTTCCTGGTAAGACTGGTGCTACACAGTTTATTAGAGATGGGTTGATGGGGATATCAGAATTAGCCAGTAAGGGCTAGAGCTAATGGGCCAAGCAGTGTTTAAATGAATACAGTTTGTGTGTTGTTATTTTGGGGTATAAGCTAGCCAGGCAGCCAGGAGCTGGGCTGTGGGAAGAGGCCCGCAGCTCTTACTATAGCTGTTGGAGGCTGTGGGAGTGACAGCAGGTGACAACTCATGCTCAGATATCAGTCCATCAGAGGAGTTTGAACTTGCTCCGAGGCAAAAGTGAGCTATTCGTGTGCAGTTAGTATGAGCAAAAGAAACAAAGAAGGCTTTTAAGTGTCTTACAGTCTCATGAAATAATAGATCTAGTTATGAAGCAAATCCTATTAAATTTTCTATATATCAAAATTATACAGATAAGTGAAAAGTCATCTTTCTGACCACCCACAGATATATGTGCCTATAAAATTGGGACGCAATCATGAGGTTACATATACACATCACATGAGATTACACACTGCAATGCAGGTATTGGGGAGACACCAAACTGCTTTAGCAAATATAAGCAACAGTTTGCTCAGACAGGATTATCATCCATCCGAGAATCACTCCTCTGATTGACTGATATCTGAGCATGAGTTGTCACCTGCTGTCACTCCCACAGCCTCCAACCCTTTAAAGCTATGCACAAGGTCAGAGTCGCAGGTGTCTCACCAAGGTTACTACCCCAAACACCCAAAGAAAAGCATGTCGATTCTTTGCTTGTCAAGTCTAGCTGATAAAAGACATATGGGCACTGTACCATCAGGCTCTGACCACAATCTTCTTCCTGAAAGCCTGAAATCCTGTGTTATCATGGTGAATGGCTTGGCTCCTTATCATGTACACTAGGAATGTACTTTTGAACAGCGAGAGGTAACTCTTGTAACTTTTTAAAAATTGTTCCAAGCCTCCTGTAAAAGAAGAGGTCTTTAGACTAGAGGAGAAGAGGCTAGGGGAAATTTGAATCAGGACAGGAGAATTAAAATAGAGGAAGAACAATAAAGAGACATGACTGGAACACCACGTGTGTGAGCCTCTTCCCTTAGATAAGAGCTATCCTAAATTCCCCTCACCATTCTGTGACTTCTGACCTGAACCCTGGCGAGAGTCTTGTGGAGGAGGCCTCCCAACCTGTCAATAGGCTGCAGGGGCCTGCTGGGAGGAGATACATCTGAGTGTAATGGAGTGGCTTCCAGCTGGGCTGACGTCCTGCTGGAACCAAGCAGGAGAGCTTAGATCACTGGACGGCTGCTGTAAAAGGTGTAGGAATCCATACCTCACCCAGGAGACAAGAGGGGACTCAGGTAGGGGCTCAAAACAGAGACTTCTAGGTATTATCTTCAGACAAAGGACAGTTGCTAGAACACAGTTTAGGAAGCTGTTGAAATAGGATCTGTAAGAATTAGAGATGCTGTGATCTTGGTGTTGTGTGTATGTGTGTGTGTGTGTGTGTGTGTGTGTGTGTGTGTGTGTGTGTGTGCGCGCTCGTGTGTGTTGGTGATCATAACTGGGGAGCTAGCCTGGGAAAAGACAGACTACAAACCCTTGACTTTTCCCATTCACATTCAGGCAGTTTGAAAAAAGAAATGCTGTTTATTCAGGAGGGAAAAGAAAAATGAAACTAGGAGTAGTTCTCTTCCTCCTCCTCCTCCTCCTCCTCCTCCTCTTCCTCCTCTTCCTCCTCTTCCTCCTCCTCCTCCCCATCCT
>NW_004949101.1:1357030-1367175 GCF_000317375.1 Microtus ochrogaster | reverse complement strand
GGGATCTCTCTATTTTTCTGTAATGAAGGCTGGCTTGACCTTCCTGGCACTACTGGTTCGTGCCAGTACACCTGGCTGAGACCAGAGTTAATGAGCTGTGTTTAGGGGCGAGCCAAGAGACCCTCAAAGTTGAGCCGTTGGTGAAGCTGGTGCAGAGAATGACCTGGCCACAGCTCTTCTTCACCCCCACGTGTTGGCATGTACTCTCACTGAAGTCTACTGCACTTTACATGCAAGTGCTCGCCCCGTGTGCACAAATGCACACAAATGCACACAGGTGGACCCCTCGACACAGAATGAAAAGAAACCCCTGTGTTTGTGGTCTTTCTAAGTGAAGTATTTTTTATAGTCTCCCCAGCTCCAAGATACTGTGATTCCCACATTTTGCATGCTATAAAATAGCAGCATCAGTAGTATGTGTTTGTTGTCCTCTAGAGTCCCAGTGGGAAAGGTACCCAGAGCATCATATTTGTTCTCTAAAAATATGCACAAATGGAGAAGGAGCAGAATTAAGCAAAAGAATGGTTTGAATAACAACCTATTGATAACAGATAGTACGGAGTTGATTAGACTCCCGAAGACTGAACAGAAATGCATTGTTTGGAATGTGTATGCTTTGGTCTCAATAAAAATATCCGGTTGCGGAGATATTTCATGTGGTTTGAACTAATAGAAAAAAATTAAAAATTCATTGGCCTCTGCCAAGTCATGTAATTGTATATTTTGGAGGTAAACACGATGGCATAGGTTCACTGTAATGGAACTGATTGGAAAATGATCTCCTGCAGGAAATTTATTGCTGGTCATAAGATTTCTTTGGTTTAGAAAACTGCTGGGTTTGGTAAAATCTGCTGCACCGACTGAAAGTCTCTTTAAATAAAAATAAGGATCTGAGAATTGTGGTTTTTTTTCTTCAGAGAGGCCATTTGATCTATTAAAATTGCATTGGTTCAATCTCCATGCTGGCTTTTCCTAAAATCCATCAGTTTGTCATGTGTAGCCAGTACTTGACAGGTACTGCTCTAGTAATGCAAAAAGACGCTTCCTAGTCCTTCACGTGAACCTTACTTGTTCCTACCTAGGGTTCTCATGATGGAAAAGCCAGCTGCTTCTTTTTCTTTGTAGAAGACAGCAAGACGGCCATCCCCCTGTCACAGAATCTGCTTGACATCACTGAGCTCTCAGGGTTGGAAAAACAGCTGCAGAATTAGATCACGCAGCCTGCTTGGCTGCAGTTCCGAGTCTTCCCTTCAGAGCTCCACAGGGCTCAGCCTGGGCCAAGTTGAACTGCGTTCTCGGTGGGGACTCCGCCACTGTCCCTGGAACAGGATGCCATGGTCTAATTGGCCTTATTGTTAGGAAATTGTTCATAAAATTAGGAAACTCGGAGTCAACAGAGAGCCCCAGCCGAGCTCCTCTTGCACAGGGCTTCGTCCATGTGGAACCAGTTACTGAGAAAAGTGACTGAGGCGAAGGGCACAGATACATTCAAGACTCCAGGTTCGTTTCTGACATGGCAAAAAGAAGGAAGCCAGCAGGAAGGTAGGGTTACAGTGCATTTTGGGAGGACAGCCACGCAAATCATTTTGCCTAGTCACATCCCTCCCCCCCTCCCAATTTTGTGGAGTGTTTCCAAAGAGAGAACATTTTGCTACTTATCCTTATCTATTTGGGGTCAAGAGTCATGGCAGGGTCTAAGATCCTATCACTCTCTCAGGGGCACAGGGGTTATGGGGAGGGGATTATTTTCTGAATCCAGAGAGGAGAAAACAGGAGGAAACACCAAGCTAGACTCTAGCGTTCCCAGCATGCTTCACTAACGAATGTCACTCAGCATGAAGACACAGGACCCTATTGCCCTCAGTTTGTTAACTGCGTTCCCATCTTGCTTCGGATTTGGACAGGGCACTGAGGATCAGCTCTGAGACAGGCTGGCTGCACGAAATGACCTTGCTTCTTTGTTGCTTCAGTGTTGACAAGTGATAGTTTGAATTATTAATTTGCTTGGACTGCAATGACAAAATTCCACAGATGAGCTGGCTTACAGAAAATAAATTTATAGTCCTCAGATTAAAAGTACACGATCAAGGTGTCAGGATTGATTTCTGAACGAGTCTTTTTTTTCAACTTGTTATCTCTTCATGTCTGCACATAATCTCTTTCTTTCTCTCTCTCTCTCTCTCTCTCTCTCTCTCTCTCTCTCTCAGAAAAATTTAAGCCAGGCTTGGTGACACAAGCCTGTCATCCTAGCATCTGGGAGGTGGAAGGAGAGGCAAAAGGATCAGGGGTTCAAAGTCAATCTCACCTTTATGGGATTCATGAAACCCAGTCTTAAAACACAAAATAACCAAATTAAAATATTGAGTGTTTTTGAGGAAAGCTCTAACTATGTAGCTCAGGCTGCCTGTGAACCTAGGACCCTCCAGCCCTCTAATTTCAGCCTCTTAAGTACTGGCATTTCAGTGAAGAACCATTAACTATTATTTCAGGCTTTTCCCTCTGTGTGTGTGTGTGTACTTGTGTGTCTGTGTGTGCCTGTGTTTTGTATGTTTTAAAATCTTCTCACAATGATATCACTCATTTTGAGTTTTGTCCAACACATTGAACCTCATTTTACTTTAAAATTAATTTAGAAGAACCTCATCTCCCAGTACAGTTATATTATGAGGTTCTTGTCTTAGAATTTCAACAGGAATTTAGGGACCAAAATGCAGCCACAACTCAGTGGTGGTATGTAAAAGAAAAATTAGAAAGGACTTGCTGTCATGCCAAGGGAGAAAACAAAAGTTTCTGGGGTGTCCTGGGAGCCCTGGGGTCTAGTCCAGGGGCTTTGAAAGAGGATAGAGCCCCAGACTCTCCTTACATAGTGCCTACAGGTCTGAGAAACCAAACTAATAAATCTTAAAGTGGGTCTCTTGGAAGCTGAAGACACCTTTCCCTGCCTGGGCATCACAGACTCAGGGAGAAGGAAGGAACTCAGGCAGGGGGAACATTAAATGATGAGAAAGCTGCCTTGCCTGGGATCTTGAACACCAACTGTTTTAAGTAGGCCAAATGCTGCAGTGGACCTTATAGAGCAGGGAGCCGGGAACTCAGCGGCACTGGCTAATCCTGTGGCTAATCCAGACCTTTCCACTTCTGACCACTGGGAGGTTCTGGGCACTGTCTTGCTCTGATCATAGACCATTCCTAAATTGGAAGGCAGAAAGCGAAACTCAAGTACAATGAGTTTCTGGCCTCTTGCCACATTGAGGATTCCTGACATGGATGTCCGTTTCTATTTCATAGATGTCTGCTGTTTTTGGTTTTTCTTCTTAAGCTGACACACTTGTTCAAGTGGGAGCTCAAAGAGAAATTCAAGGGCGGGCACGATGGAGGATAAAAATGGTCCAAACGTGTGAGGGAAGGTAGGTCCTGTGCTGTGTGTACTTTATTCAGTGAATTCTTGCTCATTCTCCACATATTTGGGCCTCTAAAGTGAAATCATTTGTAGGGCGAGATAAGGTAGCAGCCCACAAATGGAGTCCGGTACTGAGCTGTTGGGTTGGATGCTTCAGTGGCCCCCAGGGGACCCTTCATTAGGCTGTGCCTTACTCCTGCCAGTCATTAGGACACTGGTGAAAGAGGTCATTATTGTACAACCCCTACTGGCCCTTGAAGCTAGCTATTCAACCAAGGTTGATCTGAACTAGCCAAGGAGGTATGTCTATTTTCAGCAGGTTCCGTATCCATCCTATTAAAAGTTCAGCTTTAGAACACATGACTTCAAGAGGGTCCTCTAGTTACCTCTAGTTATCTGTGCCAGAATGAGGCTTTCCACAGGGTATGCACCCCCTGAAACAACAAATTTAGTTAGTTGGTAGCAGGAGAGAAAACACATAAAAACAGAGAAGCTGGTTAGTCAAAAACTGGAGTTTGGTGGTAGCAGCCAGCTTTGAAGTATGTGTACCATGTATAGATCAATGTTCAACTTCAACCAGTTGTAGCTATTCTTCTATTTCTCAGAACAAGATCTATCCTCACAGTTCTACAAAGCATTCCATATGACTTGTCAAATGGATTTTGTGCAGACTCCTGGGAACTGCCGGGTGCTGGCCTGGATGGCCTGAAGTGTGTACTTGTGCCGATCTTTTGATTCCTATTGGTATCACAGCTGTTATCATTGCAGATATGCGTTAAAAGGCTTTCGAGGTTGAGACTGACCCTCCAGAAAGTAGAGTCCTTGCAGGAAACCCGGAGAGGCAGGGAAGCTCTTCATGGGAGTTCTTTCAGCAGGAGGGATCCCTAGAGGGAGCAGAAAGGAGGAGACCCTAAGGCTAAGGTATTACAAGGAGCCACTTGTTCTTCCTGGCTGCCCGGCTAGCTTACACCCAGAATAATCATACAGAAACTGTATTAATTAAATCACTGCTTGGCCCATTCGCTCTAACTTCTTATTGGCTAGCTCTTACATATTAATTTAACCTGTCTCCATTAATCTGTGTATCACTATGAGGTCGTGGCCTACCAGCAAAGTTTCAGCACGTCTATCTCCAGCAGTGGATCCATGCTGTCTCTCTGACTCTGCCCTCCCTTCTTCCAGCATTCAGTCCAGCTTTCCCTGCCTACCTAAGTTCTGTCCTATCAACAGGACAAGTCAGTTTCTTTATTCATTAATGGTAATCAGAGCACACAGAGGGGGACTCCCACATCACTAATAGGTGAGACTTGTCTTTTCTTCTGGTGAAATCAGGAGGTGGCCAAGAACACACAGGTTCCTCACCACTTGAGATTTTGCTGCCTGTTTTATCAACCACAGTTGAACATTAGTTAATCTTGGGAACATAGTTTCACTTGTGTCTTGCAGCCATTTGAGAGTCTAAATTTCTTCCAGAAATGGCGGTGTGGCTGACTGCCGCTTTCCTTCAGCTCTTAGAGAATCTCGGGTTTCTGGAGAGGCCAGAAGATCTGTCTACAAACAGTAATCACACAAATGAGAACTTTCTGGAAGATGAGCTGCAGTTCCTTAGCTTTGAAGGTGTCCCCAATGTGTTTTTATTTATAACACTGCAGTCAAATATTTGGCAGGTTGGCTCAAAAGAAAATTGCACTGGGACAAGAGAACAGAAAAG
Organism: Microtus ochrogaster; assembly: GCF_000317375.1. Lineage (NCBI taxonomy): Eukaryota > Metazoa > Chordata > Mammalia > Rodentia > Cricetidae > Microtus > Microtus ochrogaster. Next base: position 1,362,064 of record NW_004949101.1, on the reverse strand, counting down.
ATGGCTTGTGAACTCAGTGTGTCCACCCTCTACCAAATGTATCTTTATGGATTTGGACCCTTTAACATTGCAACATCTTAATTTTCATCCTAATGTTAACAAATGAGAAAGACTGAAAATAGACTAGGGCAATGTTCATGCTTTGGGTATGCCCAAAGTTGAGACTGATTGAGCACAGAATGTGGATGTGTTACTGTATCCACTCAGTCCAGAATGATTGTCTCACATGCTTTAACTGCTGAATGTCTGTCATGAGGTGAGTATTGGCCATGGGCTGTGTTATAACTAGGATCCTCTGGTTTGAAGGAGGAGAACACCAGTTTCCAACATGCTCATGCATCAGGCTGTGCTTATTGGAGGGACACAAAGATAGCACAAGGAAAAGAGGGCCACTGAGGCATATGGGGATCAGTTCTAGGAACAGGGAAACTAACCGGAGTCTAATAAGCTATTCTTGCTGTTTCCTTTGCCTTCTTTGAGTATTTTTTTAGTGCTCTGCCTCTTTTTGGAGCCACATGGGAAATCTTTTCCCTTTCTGCTTGTTCTGGCCCTGCTTCCTTCTATAGGACCTCTATCTGAGCCCATTCATGCTGTTTTAACAGAAAACAGGCCAAGTAATTTTAAAACAACAGAATCTATTTATCACAGTTATAAAGGCACGCAAGTTAAAGATCAAGGGACCAAGCAAGGTGCACATCTGGAGAGTGTTTGACTGCATCTTTGCTGGGTGGAAGGAATGGGAAGGCAAAGAGAAAGAGGTGAACACAATGCCCTCAAATGGGGGAAGAGCATAAAGTATTAACCACTCACCCCTTCAAGCTCATTCATAAAGTCTTTAATCCACCAGTGTGGGCTTTACCATCATGACTTAATTCCTTTCCCCAAAGGCCCCACCTCATAATAGCATCACACAGGAGATTAAGTTCAGCATAAATTTTTGAAGGGTGCACATTCAGGTCACAGTGGATATCTCCTCTGTATCACCAGAGGCTAAACTGACTCTTTCGGTCATGGGCATCTTTCTACATAGGAGCTGGGAACTCTTGGTTATGGTCTTGGCTATTTCAGGTTTTGGCCCTCAGGGGTATGCCACATGTTACTAGGTGTTTGACAATTAGTCCAAAACTTGCCATCTTTTTCTAGCAGCCAACCATTCTCCACTTGGGAGAGAAGAAAGTAAGACATGAAACAAATAGAAGTCCCTAGACATGTGCTGCCTGGAGCTACTAAGATTTTTTTTTCACTGTTTTTATTGAACTATGCATTTTTCTCTATTCCCCTCCTCTCCTCCCCTTTCCCCTTCTACCCTCTCTTGTGACCCCCACACTCCCAATTTACTCTCAAGATCTTTCTTTTTCTACTTCCTACGTAGATCCATGTATGTCTCTTTGTTGTGTAGTTTCTCTGGGGTTGTGAATTGTAGGCTGGCTTTTCTTCGCTTTATGTCTAAAAACCACTTATGAGTGAATACATATTATATTTGTCTTTCTCAGTCTGGATTACCTCACTCAATATTTTTTTTTCTAGATCCATCCCTTTTCCCACAAATTTCAAGATGTCATTATTTTTTTTACCATTATATAGTACTCCATTGTGTAAATGTACCACATTTTCTTTATCCATTCTTCAGTAGAGGGGCGTCTAGGTTGTTTCCAGGTTCTGGTTTTACAAATAATGCTGCTATGAACATAGCTGAGCACATGTCCTTGTGGTATAATTGTATGAATATAGATTATTTCCTCATTTTCTGAGGAAATTGCCATACTGATTTTTAAAGCAACTGTACCAGTTTGCACTCCCACCAGCAGTGGAGGAGCATTTCCCTTATCCCATATCCTCTCCAGCATAAGTTGTCACCAGCGTTTTTGATCTTGGCCATTTTGACAAGCATAATATGGAATCTCAGAGTTTTGATTTGCATTTCTTTGATGGCTAAAGATGTTGAGCATTTCCTTAAGTATCTTTCAGCCCTTTGAGATTTGTCTGTTGAGAGTTATCTGATTAGGTCTGTACCCCATTTTTTATTGGACTATTTGTTCTTTTGATATCAAATTTCTTGAGTTCTTTGTATATTTTGGAGATTGTCCTCTGTCTGATGTGGGATTGGTGACGATCTTTTCCAAATCTGTAGGCTGCCATTTTGTCTTGTTGACCATGTCCTTTGCTTTACAGAAGCTTTTCAGTTTCAAGAGGTCCCATTTATTAATTGTTTCTCTCAGTGTCTGTGATACTGGGGTTTTATTTAGGAAGTTATCTCCTGTGCCAATGCATTCAAGTGTACTTTCCACTTTCTCTTCTATGAGGTACAGTGTGATTGGTTGGTTTTATGTTGAAGTCTTTGTTCCATTTGAACTTGAGTTTTGTGCATGGCGATAGATATGGATCTATTTGCATCTTTCTAGATGTTGATATCCAGTTATGTCAGCACCATTTATTGAATATGCTTTTCTTTCTCCATTTTATATTTTGAGCTTTCTTGTCAAAAATTAGGTGTTCATAGGTGTGTGGATTGATATCTTCAATTTGATTCTATTGGTCCTCCTATCTTTTTTTTTTTTTTTTATATCAATACCAGGCTGTTTTTTTTTTTATCACTATAGTTCTACAGTAGAGTTTGAAGTCTGGGATTGTGATGCCTCCAAGAGTTCTTTTGTTGTACAGGATTGTTTTGGCTGTCCTGGATTTTTTGTTTTGTTTTGTTTTTCCATGTGAAGTTGAGTATTGCTCTTTCAAGATCTGTGAAGAATTTGGCTGAGATTTTGATGGGCATTACATTGAATCTGTAAATCGTTTTTGGTAAGATTGCCATTTTTACTATGCCAATTCTACCTACCCAAAATCATGGGAGATCTTTCCATTTTCTGCTGTCTTCTTAAATTTCTTTTTCAAAGTTTTAAACTTCTTGTCATACAAGTTTTTCACTTTTTTGGTTAGTATTATACTAATGTATTTTATGTTATTTGTGGCTGTTGTGAAGGATAATGTTTCTCTGATTTCTTTCTCTGTCCATTTATTATCTGTGTAAAGGAGGGTTACTAATTTTTTGAGTTAATCTTGTATCCTGCTACATTACTGAAGGTGTTTATGAGTTGTGGGAGTTTCCTGGTAGAATTTTTGGGGTCACTATGTCAACTATCATATCATTAGAAAATAGTGAGAGTTTGACTTCTTCTTTTCTGATTTGTATCCCCTTGGTCTCCTTTTGTTGTCTTATTGCTCTAGCTAGAACCTCAAGAACTATATTGATACAGAGAGAGTGGACAACCATGTCTTGTTGCTGATTTAAGTAGACTAGCTTTGAGTTTCTCTCCAGTTAGTGTTGACTTGCTGTATATTGCCTTTATTATGTTTAGGTATGTTCCTTGTATCCCTGCTCTCTCCAAGACTTTTATTATAAAAGGTTGTTGAATTTTGTTGAAGGCTTTTTCAGCATCTAATGAGATGATCATGTGTTTTTCTCTTTCAGTTTGTTCATATGGTAGATTACATTGACAAATTTTTATATGTTGAACCAGTCCTGCATATGTGGGATGAAGCCTACTTGGTCATAGTGGATGATTTTTCTGATGTGTTATTGCATTTGTTTTGCCAGTATTTTATTGAGTATTTCTGCATCAATGTTCACGAGTGAGATTGGTCTGTAATTCTCTTTCTTAGTAGTATCTTTGTGTGGTTTGGGTATCAGGGTAACTGTGGCCTCATAAAAAAAGTTTAAAGCCACTGAGATTAAAGTTATAGTGTGGTAGGCAATCCTTATGTCTTCTAAATGGAGTTGATCACCAGATTCTCACTATTGTTTGACACTTAGGTTCTTTTCATGAATCTTATTGCTGAAATGATTTTGATATCATCTTGAACCCAATGACCTAATTCAAAAAGTGAAGTTAAGTGCCTGGTAAGGCAGGCAATTTGAGGATAATTGAGGATAAGTAGGTCAGGTGAGGCATCTAAGGCAGGAAGATCTCAAGGTCAAGGCTGCCTCATAGAGTCAGTTGAAGATCAGCTTAGGGGATTTTATGAAACCTTCTCTCAAAGTAGAAAGTAAAGAGAGCTGGGGATGCAGCTCAGTGGTGGAGTGCTTGCCTAAAATATGCATGTTTGGGGCTTTGGTTTTAGTTCAGCATACTGCAGAAAACTAAACAGAGCAACAAGAATTTATCATTTTCATTCAAAGACGCTCTGGTTATTCTTTTTTTTTTTCTGTACAATAATTTATTGAGATCCCTTCCCTCAAAGCCTTTGCAAGCTCGAGGTCACTTTTTCCGCTTGTAGATCTTCTTTGCTAGTTCCAGGAAGATGGCTGGGGGCAGTGGGGCAGAGTACTGCTCCACAAGGCTCTTGAGGTGGCTGTAGCTGTCTTCCTCATACTTTAAGAACACAGTTGGCAGATCTAGCGCTTCATACAGCGCTTTCACCTGTGCCACCTTCTCTGGGTCCTTCTGCCCATAATTCTCCTCTAAGATCTGACGCTGTTGCGGAGTGGCTCATAGCAGACACTGAACCACCAGCCAGCTGCATTTGTTGTCCTGGATGTCAGTGCCGACCTTTCCAGTCACACTGGGGTCACCGAAGAGATCAAGGTAGTCGTCCTGGATCTGACAGAACTCGCCCATCTCCAGCAGGATCCTCTTGGCATTGGCATGTTCCTTCTCCCCATCAATGCCTGCCATGTACATGGCAGCCCCCACAGGCAGGTAGAAAGAATAGAAAGCCGTCTTGTACTTGACAATAGATTTGTACCTCTTTTCAGTGTATCTACCAAGATCCACATGGCCCTGGGGTGCTGTTATGAGGTCAAGGGTCTGCCCAATCTCTGTCTGATAGGAGCTCTGCAGAAAGAGCTCCAGCAGGTTCAGGTAGTAGGGCTGCTCCCTGCAGTACAACTTCAGCAGGCGGTAGATGCAGGCTTCCAGAAGCAGAGCATCATTGACAGCATCCAAGCCTATGCCTGGCTTCTGGTACCAGCAGATCTGTCCACGTCGAGTGAGAGAAGAATCCATGATGTCATCTGACACAAGAAAGAAAGCCTGGAGC
>NW_004949101.1:1325575-1356715 GCF_000317375.1 Microtus ochrogaster | reverse complement strand
CGCTCTGGTTATTCTTATTTTCACATAAGGAAGCTGAAGTATGAGGAGGTTGAAGAGAATCCCCAAGAATGTGCTGTGAGTGTAGAGCTATGATCCAAGTCATTGCAGATAGGCTTCAGAGCTCCCCTTCAGCCACTTCACACCCTAACTATGGTGGTGTGAGTAGAGTTGAGCTGATCTATAGCCAGCAATCTGATCTTGCCTTGTTCTTTGAGTTCTTACTCCCCGAGTTCCACAGTGTCCCCATGAGTTACATGATAAATGGGCAATGAGGATCTGCCTGGACAGAGGTAAAGTCTACATGAGAGGGTTGTCCAACGGCACCCTACTATTTAGCTACAGGTTGTGGTGAAGGCTAGGGAAGGGACCAGACCACAAAGGGGATAAGAATTGGAGACAGGGTTGGGGAAATAGCTAGAAAGTAACTCTGAGCAATGTAGATTAAGGAACAATTATTTGTCTCCCCTAATGTTGAGAAAGAAAGTCTGACCACATACTCAGGCTAGTACATCAAATTCTCATCTTTTTGATCAAGGTCAGGTACCAGTGGTGCCTACCTCCTACTGTTTCTCCTCTTCTCATCCCTCCTCCTCCTTCTTCTCTTTCCCTCTCCTCTTCCTCCTGTTCCACTTGCTTCTTATTCTTCACCATTCTAGGAATCAAACCCAGGATGTGGGAGGTACGTTTTCACCAACTGCAGTAGTAGGGGAACCCACATGGTTTGGAGTTTCATTCAGGAAGAGTATCACTATTCTGTCTTGACTCCACATAGGCAATTTCTCTGGGACTGGGATGCCCTTAGGCTTCTGAGGAAGCTTACAGTATGTATTTGGAAGCTTTCCCAATAAGATTTTTTTTCTGTCTGAGCTTATAGGAGAGATTCTTCTGGAACCTTATAAGTATGCCAACAAACTTGCCAAGAGCCAGGTCTTAGGTCACTGCCATAACCTACAGAATTTATTTTAGTGATGACTGTCTGAGTTGTTTTGTCATGATAATATGCAAAATGAGATAAAGAAAAAAAACAAAGGCATATATGCTCAGTGTTGGATTCACAGCATGTGTGGACCCTCCATATGCCTAATGGAGGGTCATACAACAAATTATATGAAACCTGAAGCTCTCCAAATTCTCAGAGCTCAGATTTATTTGGTTACAGCGCATCCCCGGTGGCCTATGATCCCTCTCCTAAATGCTCACTTAAATGGCTTTCAGTAGATTGTTTTCCACCCTCAGTTAATAACCCTAATGTTCAAGAGTATAGACTGTAGAACGGCTTTTGGTTTCCATACTGTAATGAATACAACGGAACCAGGGCTCCAAGCCCTTGCAGCAGGCGGTCCCCATGGCACTCTGAAAACATCTCTGTGCTTATTCTACACTTCCAGAACACTGTACATCATTTGGGAATATTCAGTGACTGCAACATTTCCTTCAGAGCATCTAGTTCAGTCTAGATGTAGTAACTTTCTTTTTGTAGTCTTATCTAATCATGCTACCAACCTGTGGCTATGAGAGAAAATGCTTTTTTCAAGTTGCTATGCTGGATCAAAGCACTTACCATAGCCACCTTTTCTCTTTTCTGTGTGTTCTTACTCTGCATTGGTAAAATGTGAGTGTTGATGGGAAGTAACACATTTTGCCACTTTATATATCTTTTGTTTCCACGGAGAAGACCTTCTCAGTGGTTTCTAAAGGGAAATCTAAATTTCAGAGCAAGAAATAACAAACCAAATTCCCCATTTTCAGGTGAGGATAATTAGCTCACTCCACTAGTGACTTGAGAAAACTCACAAAGGTTTGTCCGAGTAAAGACCAGGTAAAGAATCTTCGGAAGTAGTGGGAGATTTCAATGGGACCTGAAAGCTTCTGGCTCTTGGTTGCCTTTCCTACACCTCTACCCCTCCCCCCCCTGCCATCTGCAAATCCAACCATTTTTGGTTTAATTAATTCATTAATTTATTTTTTTTCTGGGAAACTTATAAGTCTTCCTGATTGTTCCCTTCCCTTTTATTCATAATACACTCTGGATGAAATGAAAGTTAGGTAGAACTTCCTAATGATTTCATCATGTAAAGTTTTTCAATAGTGAAGAAAAAAATATTGTCTAGAAAAGTATATCAAGTTCCAGGGTCAGTGGAAAAAGAAGATTTTTTTTTAAAAACCCTGCACCAGGCAGGGTAGGTCACATCTTGTAATAGTACTTGAGATGCTGACAAAGAAACATTGTCTTGAGTGTGGGGCCAGCCTATGCTTCATAATGAGTCCTAGGTTACAGTAAGCTACAGTGTGATTCTCTCTCTCTCTCTCTCTCTCTCTCTCTCTCTCTCTCTCTCTCTCTTTCTCCTTATTATTATCAAAACAAAATACTTGAACAATACTTATTAAGAAGAATAAGCCAGGAGCTGGAAAGATGGCTCAGAGGTTAAGAGCACTGGCTGTTCTTCCAGAGGTCCTGATTTCAATTTCCAGCAACTACATGGCAGCTCACAACCATCTATGATGAAATATGGTGCCCTCTTCTGTCGGGCAGACATACGTGCGGGCAGAACACTGTGTATATAATAAATAAATGTTAAAAAAGAAAAAGAAAGAATAATAAGCTGTGATGGATACTTATTAAGATAATCATATAAAATCCTCCACAAGGTTGTTATGGTGCTAAAATGAGCTAACTCATATGAGCCCTTCATGCTAAGCCTGTGCTAAGTGCTTGACACTGCTGATGATTAAAACAGTGTCACCCCCCACCCATGATTAAAACAGTGTCACCCCCCACCCATGATTTACACCCTCGAATGTTTTTGTTTCTTTGTTGAGGGAATTTTCTAAACTCTCTCTTACAGATGTTTTGAAGAATATAGCGAATAGTTCCTAAGTTTGGCTGCCATACTGTGCTATAGAATATCTAATTTATTTAGTTAAAATATTTAAGTTGTCTCCCGGTCTTTCTATTCCTATTTTCTCTTTCTCACACATCCTAGCCCCCGGAACCTTTGTATTATTCTCTGCATTCAGCTTTCAACGTTTCAACTTCCATGTAGGAAGGAGCCCACGTGGCGTTTGTCTTTCTTTTAATTTATTTAACCCAATGCTCCCCAGGTTCGACTATGTTGCCTCAAGTGACAGGGCTTCATTCTTATTTCTGACGCAGATTGCCTGTGTGTGAATGCAAACCAAATTCTTACTCAGTTGGTCTCTCTTTGGATACCCATGTTACCTCTGGCTTGGCTATCATGGCAGCGCTGAGACAAACACAAAGAGTTGGTGTTTTTTGACACACTGATTTAGTGTCATTTGAAATTGTAGACAGTAACAGGATTGGATCGGTCCATTTTAAATATTTTGAGGAGCCTCCATGCTGTGTTTTATAACTGTTGAACAAACTCATACATTCAATAATATATGAGGGCTTCCCTGTTTCCACATCGCAGCCAGCACTCAGTATCTGATTTTCCCTTTAATGATAGGAATCACTGCAGTTTGCTGTCCAGGCTTTGACCCCAGGACTTTTTCCTGGAAATCAGAGACAAGGGAAAGCTGCAGCTAAAAAGGTAGATTAAGAGAAAAAAAAGGGAGCAGAGTCAAGGCATGGACAGAAGGACAAAGAAGCGATGGGAAGCAGATGGGCAACCACTGCTGCTGGTAATGCTCTCAAATGGAATCGAGCAGCCTCTGCTGGAGGGTCCAGCACCTTCTGCATTATTCTGTGCACTGTGATTTTTATTTGAAAGATAAATTATGACATTCATTTGTGCAAATTTATCTGGAATGAGCTACAGAGAGTGTCACACACTTTTTTTTTTATTTCCAACATGAGAAGTTCTCCAGAGTGGGTCACTAATCCCTCCTCTGTTCCCCAGTGCGGTCTTGGACATTTGGCTTTCCGATTAACCAACAGATGTAGGGGAAGAGCGGCTGGCCCGGCCAGAGAGGTCCCGCATGACCACACATGTGCAAATACTGAGACTCACAAATCATCTCTGTGAGCTCAGCTGTGGTTCATGTGAATCCCGCTTCTGCTGTCTTCATCAGATGTCTGAGAGAATTTGCAAGCAAGGTAGAACTGGGTCAGGAAGGCAGGGAAAGAGCCAAAAGGATAGACTAGAGGGAAGGAGTTGACCATCTTCCTTCATGGAGCTTCTCCCTAAGCATAATGGTCTTGGGGACTGACTGCAAATGGGAGATGCTGACTGGAAAGGTAGAGTAGAAAATACAGCCATATGTGGATTACTGGCAGCTGAATGAACCCCAAATGCAGGAATCCTCAGACCTAGTAGAAATCTCTTTGGAAACAAGGTGCTTTGTCTAGACATAAACATGTCCATTCTCTTTTTGTGCCATGTTCTTTTAAAGTTTCAAGGGAGAGAATAAAAGGTTCATGACTTTTTCAGACATCAAATAAGCCTCCAAAAAGGTTAACAACATCAGAATTCAACATAAAAACACAGCCCAGATTTAGCTGTACTGAAGGAAATATCAAGAAGGGAAGGCTATGCATTTGTGAGGTTTAAGCAGATTAAACTCACATACGAAAACCAGCATGGTTCCGGAAAGAATGCTAGCCTAGGACTTTCATTAGACAACAGCAATACCCTCCTTCTCTGTCTTCAGTAATGCAGAGTTGGAAAAGAGGCTTCAGTCACTGTCTTTAGTTGCCCAAGCAGGGAAGGGTGCTAGTCTAATCTCTTCCCAGCCTACAGGGTAGAGCTGAGGCTGTCTAGGTCCAGAGCTCTGATATCTAAGCAGACTAGTCAGTCAAAGACAGTGTGTATGCACCTAAGAATGGACGCCTGGCAGTTTTGGAGGAGGTGTAGTATTAACATCTGTTACTTGGAAAGATGGGAGCAAACATATATTCATCCCAGATCTGGGTACCAATAACACGCCAAGTGAGCTTTCAACAGATCCAACTTGGTAAACTAATGGGTGTCTTGGACTTACTCACAGAGCATAGGTGAGGGGTTACTTACAGAAGTGTGGGTGACCCCCAAAGTAGATGCATCACTGCAAAGTCCCACACCACCATGGGTGATGACCTGGTAGAATTATTATCATAAAGTTACTCTTTCAGCTATTTTTCCACACTCTATATACTATAGCATCTTCTGAGATTACATGTAGTGTACCTGGGACAGAATTACATATAGTTGGCAGGGGGTGCAGGAGGACGTGGCTGAAATCTCAAGAGAGGGAATCTAATGACCTATTCATCTCTCCTTCTAAGAGGGAACATTGTAGGGCCTGATCGCCAGGATCCCCTGAGAGCAATCACAACTGCTCTGATAAAAATGCGTGATAAGATCTGTTGGCCACCTCTGAATCTCAATTACTACATATTTAATATGGGAAAAATCAACCCTTCCCAACTTTTTTTTTGTTTGATAATTATGTGAGAAGTGCCTACCTACAAGAACTGGATATCTAGACCAATACTATCCCGTGGAACTTTATGCGATGATCCAAGTATCAGATGCTCTTATCATTAGATACATACAGTTACCAAACACTTGAAATACAATTAGAGCTCATTAAAGAAACTAATTTTCAATCTTATTTGATTTTAGCTGATTTATGTTTAAAAGGTCCACGTGTAATTAGTGACTGCCATTGCGGAAGCACAGGTCTGGTCAATATGGCTAATGTTTGCTTCGATGGGGATCATACTAATCCTGCTTTCTCATACTAAAGGGAAAGGTTAATGCTCAGGATGGATGTGTCTGCCACTCATACTTCTTAGACAGGATCAGAGAGCAAGCCAGTGTATCAGCCAGTCACATTACCTACCCAGGCATGCTTTGAGTTTGGATCTCTTTTGACTCTGCCTTCTTCCAACCAATTAGGAGGGGTGACAAGTCAGAAATGGAAGCCTAGACATAAACACTAAGCCCTTTGCCTTTCTCTAGGACCCGTTGCTGTGCTCTGTGACTAATGTTTCCACTTGGAATGTTTGTAGGACGACCTACGATTGGTGGTGATGGAGATGAATCTTCAGCATGGTGCTGAACTTGAGAGAGTCAGAATGTACCAGAGGAGAGCACAAATGATAAATGAAAAAGTACCACGCTGAGGACAAAGGAAAGCCAGAATCGCTCAGAGATTGGAAGTTTCCCAGGAAGGCAACCACTTGACAGTATTCCATGCTGAGTCCAAGTCTTTGCTTGAAGGTTCTCAGGCAAATGCTAGGTTAGCAGATGAGGCTTGCTGGACTGACTAAGTACAATTAATGTGGTACATTGATGTCATCTAGGCTGACCTTGAACAATTTTTCAATTTGAATGCATGCATATCTGGAGTTTTCCTCAAATATTGTCAAGGCAACAACCAGGTAGTTTTTGTCTACCTATACAGATTAGCCTTTAAGTACATTTTTCAGTAAGTTATTTTATCATATTAGCATCTAACCGACTGACCAGAACTGTAAGTTCATACTCAATAGACTCTTCTTTACATTCTTTATCCAGCACCTCTGTTTTAGGAAGTCTCAACTCTGAAAAATTGTTCCAGAAACTGCTTCTATCCTCTTAGGTAAATAGGAAAGAGAAGATCCTTGATGAACAGGAGTATTTTTGTATCCCAAGGTCACAGGACACACTGCAATTGACCATTTATTTCTTTAAATGATAGAAATACTCTTGCTGGTAACAACGATGTGGCAATTAAACCACTTTGGATGAAAATAAACATTTTGCAAAAGGAAGAAGAAACAGGGATGAATAGAAGCAGAAAGATGAGCTCAAGTTGAGCAATAAATAGCAGCAGAAGTAGAGCCAATGGGAAGCAACAGGTGGAACCCCAGCCTTCTTCGGCCAGCAAAGAGGAGATGGTCAAGGAGAAATGAATATAGCCACACAAGAAACATTATTGCTTTCATTTGACATGGTCGAAAAAAAAAAAGACCAAGAAGGTAAGTGAAGAAATTCCTACAAAGGCTTCTCTATCATGCGCAAGTGACCAAGAATGGGGATGCCTCTCTTGGGTCCCCTATGTTATACACAATCCTTAGATTGTAGAGACTACTCCCTACTACTCTACATATATTTTGTTGTTGTTGGAAGAAGACTTTCTACAAAACCCAGACTTGATTTGAATTTGCTATGTAGTCTAGGTTACTCTGTAACTCAAAATCCTGACCTTGCCTCCTACATGCTGGGATTATAGTCATGTGCCATCATGCTTGGTGGACTCCTCAATTAATATTTAAGTCTGTCATGACTTATTGGGATTGTTTTAATTTATTTTGTCATCTTGTATTCTCCTATACAAATTATTTTAATTATTTATCTTATCTTTGACTCGGGATGCTAGTAAGTTTTTCATAAACCATCTCATGCCTTAAAAGTACACATCATGAATTTTACTATTTCAATGTATAAAGAGCGGTTCTATAAGTCCAGTATGAAAATAAAGGCTAGCTGTATTTAATAGCCTTTGCTTCTGAAACCAGGCCATGATGTACTATTTTTAAAAGATGTCCATGCAAGTTTAACGAGTTAGACTTGAGCTTTAGGAATCGTTCGAGTTTATAAGGCACCTAGTTCCCAAGGGTCTATGAAACAGAGAAGCTGCTGAACATGCAAGCATTGCATCCTGCCGTGTGCCTCTGCTTTCTGGAAGTCCGAGACTGTCAATGGTGCTGTCCGAACTTCGGAAGTGTTGAGGTAGAAGGTTTATCCAAATTAGAATGAATGATGAGTTTTGGGACATAAACTTTTCCTGTGAAACCATCGTCACAGTTATGATACAAAGACTCCACTACCTCCCAAAGGTTAACCCTGCCTCCTTTAATGTCCATGCATCATTGTTGTTTGTTGTTGGTGTGGGGCTTTTTCACACTTATGAGCACATTTCCATCAGCAAATTTCAACCCTGCAATACAGCATTGTTTGTTATATGTATTAGAGCACGTAGTATGTTTCTAGAATCTACCTTGCAGAAGCAAAACTTTGTGCTCTTTGTTTAGTATCTTCCCACTACCGCCTCCCCATCCTGACATAAGCCATCCTACTCTAAACCCCCATGGGTCTGACTTCTTTGGCTTCACACGTAAATGATACCAGATAAAATTTGCCTTTATATGTCTAGCCTCCCCCATTTAGCATGCCTTCTAGATTTATCCATGTTATATCAGAATTTCTTTTTATGTAAGACTGAGTAATGAGCCGGGTGGTGGTAGCGCATGCTTTTATTCCCAGCACATGGGAGTCAGAGGCAGGTGGGTCACTGTGAGAGTCTAGGCTGGTCTATAAGAGCTAGTTCCAGGACAGGCTCCAAAGTCACAGAGAAATCCTGTCTTGAAAGACCAAAAAAAAAAAAAAAAAAAGAATGAGTAATGTTCCACTCCACTTCCTTTGTCCAGTCACTTGTTGGTGAACATTTAAGTTATTTCCATACTTTGGCTATTGTGAATAATGCCACAGAGAACAAGGGGCTGTGGACTTTGGTTCCATTTCCTTTAGACAAATACCCAGCAGTGGAAATATGGGATGATACGTTATTTCTACTTTTAGTGTTTCTTTTTGTTGAGAACCCGCCACATAGTGTTCTCTATAATGGCTGTATGAATTTGTGTTCCCTCCCTACGGTGTGCAGAAGTTTTAGTTCCTTCTTTGCTGAGTGAAGAAAATTAAGTATCAGAAAAAACACAATCTGGTTCCCTGGCAATTATCAGAGACAGTGCAGAAACCCACCACTCTTCACAGCTCGGCATTTCAGGCCTGAAGTGACAGACCGTGGCTGCCTTTGAAGAAGGACACACCACCAAGTTATTCTATTGAAGTGAGTCACTTGTACTCACAGAAAGAGGATACCGGAAAGAAGACGAAAACATTTAAATGTTCCATTTCCCGGTTTACACTCTTCCTTTGACAGGAAGTCCACTTTAGTGTTGAGTCAAGCACCATGATTTGCCAGGTACCCAAGTTTGTTCTTGCTTCCAACAAAAAACAGCCATCAGGAATCATCTTGCTGTCATGACAGCCTTCTCTCTGACACCACGTGAGTGTTGTAGGCTGGGTGATGAGCTGGGATTGACACCCGAGTTACACTCAGGTGAGCCAGTGAGAGACCCTAAGCTGGAACCAAAGGCACATTGTTTTGGTAAAATAGTTATTTTAATTAAATAAAAAATTGTGTTTTTAAAAAATTATTTATCTACTAAAACCTTACATATCGAAGGCCGTTCGAGGAGGATTCTTTTCTATTCTCCAACTTAAAAACATCCATGATGAAAATAGATCTGGAATGATTCTGTGTCCCAAGGGCAGGCTCTGCTTGTGTTGTCCCTATTAATGTATTGGCACCCCACTGTGGCTCTGCCTGAAGGTTTTTGCTGCTCAGGAGGGTGTACATAACTTCTATGTAGAAGGGACTCCTGGGAGCTGCTCTTAGCCTGGAACAGTGGGGAGGTCATAGATGAGTAATCTGACTTCTTTGTCCACCAAGGGAGCTGTACCCCACAGTCTCTTTGTTGTGTCCACAGATATAGGATCTCACTAGTTAATGTGCCCGGTGTATGAGTCTCTTCTCTGTGTCACCTTGGCACCTAACTGTCCTTGTTCCTGGGGTCTTCACTCACAATTGACCATAAAAGGGAAACCCACATCTGAGAGTGGAATCCAAAAGAAACTAAACTAAAGAATCCATATGATTGCTCACATTAGAAAAAAGATTCCGGGAAAGCAGAGCTTGTCCATTGAGGGTTTTCTTCTCTTAAAATGTCTCAGGTTTTGGCAATTCTCTTTCTTTCTTTCTTTCTTTCTTTCTTTCTTTCTTTCTTTCTTTCTTTCTTTCTTTCTTTCTTTTTCTGAGGCAAGATTTCTCTGTGTAACAGCTCTGGCTGTTCTGGAACTTGCTCTGTAGCCCAAGCTAGTCTCAAACTCACAGAGATCCACCTACTTCTGCCTCCTGAGTGCTAGGATTAAAGGCATGCACCACCACTGCCCAGCTCAGGTTTTGACAGTCTTATAATATGAAATATTTTTAAAGTTCAAAATAACTCGATACAAAATTAACCTGAATTCATTTTAAAAATTAAAAATACAAATAAAGTTGGTAAAGAAGTCTTAAAATGTCTTATTGTTAACAGAGGTCTCTTTCCTGCCTTGTTCTGCAGTCGTTCAGTCCCAAAGAAGCACACAGGGGTCTACATTAATTATATACTGGTTAGCCTATTATCTCAGGCTTCTTATTAATCTTACATTTTACATTAGCCCATAATTCTTATCTGTGTTAGCCATGTGGCTTGGTACCTTTTATCAGTGAGGCAGTCTCATCTTGCTTCCTCTGTGTCTCAGTGACGGCTGTGATTGAGTATTTCCATTCCCAGAATTCTCCTGTTCTGGCTGCCCCACCTATACTTCCTGCCTGGCTACTGGCTAATCAACATTTTATTAAACTAGTACAAATAACAAATCTTTACAGGGTACAAGACCATTGTCCCACAGCATCTTATGATGCTAAAACTAGAAATGAACACCCTGAAATATCTGTGTTTATTTTCCCACTATTTTTCTTTCAAGCAATTTATTCCATTTCACAGAAACTTCTGTACTGTGACCCTGACACTCCTCTCACTGGCAGATGAGGTCAGATCCCTAGGCAAAATGCTGAGTATCCTGGACAAAATGGTATAATGAAGTGGTGTGTGGCTTTTTAGATGAGGAAGCCCAGTGGCCATGTCTTGAAAATATTCATGTTTACAGGCCTAGCCAGACTATAGACTCGTAAGAAGGAGCTGTTGACATTTCTCTATGTTGTCCTTGCTCCCAGCCCTGGACACACTCTAACTTTGCGTCTTTCTATCAAACCTACTAGATACTGATGAACACTGGGGAATGATTGCTGTGTCTTGATTGTAGCAAATGCAGGATCTATAGAGTCTATGAACATACTAAATGCTTGTTTTCACAGTGCATTGCCATACACCAACAATCACTTGAATTCCTTTTCATGCTAATTTCTTTCTAGTCTCTAGTCTTTTTACTGTCACTTGATTGTCCAATTGTAATTCACTTTACTAAAGGAGCCTTTAAGCTAAGACAACTCAGGTGTTTGTCAGCCTAAGTACAGCTGTAAGAAGCTTTGCCCTCTAAAAGGATATTACACACACACACACACACACACATCTACAAACAAAAGATAAATACATTTTCAAAATAGAATAAATCAAGAAATAAAGTACATATATACAGTAACTGGTGCTTGAAATTATATTATATCACTCAAAATACACTTTACAGCTCCCATCACAATATTAGAAATACAATAGCCTTTCTTATATGGATGACTTTTTTTCTCCACATATTTTCAGGAAACCTGAAACTACTAGAGCATATGTAGCTATATTTTACCCCTTGTTAATAGGTTATGAGTTTTTATATATGTGCTGAATTAAAAATGTTTAGTATATGCTATAGTTCAGCTCTTAAATGTCCCCCAAAGGCACCCATGTTGAAGATTTGGTACCCAAGGTGGTGCTTTTAGGAGATGGGGCCTCAGGTCTTCAGGATGGGGTTTATCTCAAAGGGGATCATAGGATCCCAGTCTCCTCTTCCTCTCAGTTCATTCCAGCCGTGAGGGGAGGGATTTTCCCACCACACACTGAACAGGTGTGTTGCTATAGGCATGGGAAGCCCAGTGTAGTAGTAAGGACATGTTACGTAAGAAGAAGATGGGAAAATTACATAGACAATGGGGGCATTTCCCTTTATCTTGGTATTTTTCACAATTTTTACTTGGAAAAAAATTATCATTTAAAGAAACAGTATGCCATGGAAGAGGGCAGGCCACCTTTGTTTCTTAATTTCTGTCCACTGTGGGACTCAACATTTTCCTGTTTCTAGAGCCCTGTCTTGCTGGGAGAGCCCGCCCTCTGACTGCGCCTGGGCACAGGCGATGCCAGCTCTGCCATGGTGCAGCTGGTCATTTCAAGTGGGGAGGGTGCTGGGCTTTCCAGCCACAGCCAAGAAGAGGCAGGGGTGGGAAGAGTGAGTTAACAGCTTTCTGGCCCTGAAAGGACAGTTTGTGTGGTGGCTCAGGCAGGAGTCAGACAAAAAGAATCTACTGTTCTCATCCAAGTCAGGGCTGGACATTGATCCACAACACAAACTGACCGCACAATCCCAAAACATTGGCAGACATGGGGGTGAGGGGAGGGGAAGACTCCCAGGAGGGACCTCCATGCCAGAAATGAGGTGGCCAAGGCAGAGGTGTGCCACACTTCTCCCATATGATGCTCGGGACACACTGTTTCTCCTTGTCTTGTGTTTTTATGAGGGAAGTGTTTGCAAAACTGAAACTGCCTAAGACCAGGGCTACATTTCAAGTTGCCAGGTACGACCCGCTCGTTAATCTCCAGCTAGCCCCGTGGCTTAACTAGTGGGTCAGAGACCATTTAAAACCAACCAGCCTCCTTTCCTTCTCAAAAGTGATGCATTAATTTTCATTACTGACTCTGTGCTTCAAAACTCTCTGGGGGCTGGATAACCCAGCAGGTAGGTTTCAGGCCCTAGAAAGCTGTTAAATTCAACTGTAAATAAAAGGCTTAGGGGGTTCTTAAAATCTAAACCGTGGCAATCATCTCCAGTAGTAAAAATGAACCTTGCTTCCTCTCCTGAGTTAGTTTGGGAAAATCCAAGTCCTATTGTTGGATAACCCACCCACTATGTTTCTATAGACAGCTAGCTCCTCAAGTTGAGACACTCACTGCTTTTGCCACAACTAATCTCTTAAGCCTGATTTAGACAACAGAATCACTTCGGGGCCATTTTATTAGCACTGTTCCTGACAGAAAGATAGCAGCCACTTACAGATCAGCAAAAATTTTAGTCAGCATCCATTTATCCAAATAAATATCTATTGAACATTTACTTTGTGTTAGACCCAAGTATGGCATAGTGGGTCTGCTGGCCTCGAACTTCAGACTGTGGAGGAGAGGAACCAGTTACTAAACAAGGTGAAAACAGAGTCAGGGGAGCATAGATACAGCGGGGCACTGAGGCTAGTGAGTGATCCGGAAAACAGTCATTTTTTCTGCAGGAAAACAGTATACACAAGTTCAAGTTGAAGCGTGTGGGAAATCGAGTGATGTAGGCACAGCAGACTGGCTCTTTCGGTGAGACAATAGGATTGGAAGGAAATTTGAGCAGAATCATGAAAACTTCAAATACCATGATAAGAAGGAATACAGACACCAGGGAGCGCCTGAAGGCTTGAGGCAGCAGGCAGATACAGAGACCTCACTGCTTAAAGGTATAGTGTTGGCATAAAGAGAGAATCCAGATAACTGCAGCAGTTGGGAGTATAAGCTAAGCAGGGAAAGAAAGTTAAAATGAGAATAAACTTGCATTTGTCAGTTAGGCTCCATCTAAACATCACAGAGGGGAAGGGTAGACAGGGAGGCTGAGGACCTGCCGACCAAACACAAGTCTTTATGTAGGTGATTTATTTGTGAGACTATTCAACTATATGGAACTGAAGAAATCCCACAGATCATGAGACAGTGGGATAGAAAATAGAATTCACCAAGTATAAAGTGCTAAAGAAAATTAACTTAGTCTTAACAACCCCCTTGGTTTCATCTGTTATTGAGCTGCTAATTCTTAGTTGTCTTCCAAGAGTTAATAAAAAGCACAGAACAAAATCGTTTTGTTTTATTATGTCCAGCATCTTCTCTCTGGCCTCACAGCAAGCTGTTCTTTACGGAATGAAAGACAACCTCTCTGCACACGTTCTGTCTTAAGATCATTCTTCAATAATCTTAGGAAAAGAAGGTCTGCCGTCCCTGTGTGTGCTGAGCATCCTGCATTAACTCCGGGGCTGCAAATGTGGAGATGGGAGCTGACACTTGGACCAGGCTGCCAGGCAAGGGAAGAGAGTAACCACTGACAACTGAGGCCCAGGAACAAGCAGCCACTAAACCTAATTTTTCAAAAGCTTCAGACGTGGGTGAAAAAAAAAAGAGAGAGAAAAAAGAAAAGTAAGTTAGAGGCTTTTAGTGATGAAGAGAAATTGGAGTGCAATACTCTTTACTGTAAAACAGACCTCACCAAGGCAGCCAAGTCATTTAAGCAAGTTAAGCCATTTAGTTTAACTAGGATCTGTGAAGCACTTTGTCATCAAGGGGAGGTACTGGACTAGGATGGAAGGCCAGTGGCTTTGGAAAATGTACAGGTTGGGTTTGCACCTGAGCGTGACCACTGATTGCTTGAGTGACCTCGGACAGGGTAGGCTTCTCTGAACCTGTCTCCTCATCAGTAATATCAGTAAACTCTTGACTGGCATGATTGATGCTCAGGGTTCACTGTGTGGAGCATCCAGACGTCTTAGCACTCACTCTGCCACAGAAGGAGATGAGCCAAGTGGGCCCACTGCTAGGCATTTGTGTCACACACAGTTACAGTGGCTCATTATTTGTGCTTTAATAAATAAAGCTTACCTGAAGAGCAGTGCAACACAGTCATACTAGTCAGCCGTACAGGTCAGGCAATGGTTGTACACATCTTGAATCCAGCCAAGACACTACATGAAGCTGTGAAAGTGAAGCTTGGATTGCCTTGGAGACCCCAAGATGTTGAAGGTGTCAGAGTTGTGGGTTACCTGCTGTGGAAAGCTGCTAACAGGGAGTACAGTCCAAAGAGAAAAGTGTACTGTAGTCGACAAAGCTGAGAGGTGTTGGAGATCTACGAGGGTTTTGACTTAAGACCTGGAGAAGCAAAGTTAGGAGTTTGCTCAGGTGGATTTTGGTTTTTGTTTTGGCCAGTGTTTCCTCAGTATACTTCTTTCCCTATGTTTTGGAATACTAATGTATAACCTATGCCATTATATATGTTGGAGGTATGCAATCTTCATTTTGATTTTGATTTTATAGGTGATTACAGTTAGATTTCATGGGTATCAGAAGAGACTTTGGACTTTTTAAACATTGTTGGGACTGTTAAATAAGTCTGGGACTATGATATACTATGAGGACTTTTGTAGTTGGACTGAATGCATTTTTTTTTTTGTATTATGTTAGGCTGCAAGCCACTGGGGGCCAGGGAGTGGAATGTGGTAGTTTGAAAGAAAATGGACCCCACAGGGAGTGACACTATTAGGAGGTGTGGCCATGTTGGAGTTGGTGTGGTCTCATTAGAGCACGTTTGTCACTGAGGATACAGGTTTTGAGGTCTCATATGTGCTCAAGATACCATCCAGAGTCTCACACCACTTCTTGCTGTCTGCATAAGATGTAGAACTCTTGGCAACCTCTCCAGAACTGTGTCTACCTGCATGCTACCATGTTCTACCATAATGATAATAGACTACACCCTTGAAACTGTAAGCCACACCATCAATTTTTTTCCTTTATGAGAGTTGCCATGGTTATGGTGTCTCTTCACAGCAATTGAAACCTCAACTAAGACAAAGAACCTTCCTGTTCTTAGCCCTGGGGCAAGAAGTCTCTGTGCTTTAAAAGCCTGGCCATCATGGTTTGAAAATAAAACTGATCCAAGACACTTGTATCTAAAGTTTGGTCCCTAGATTGTCCTGCTATTGAGTGTCCTCTAGATCCTGTTGGTGCTAACTCAGTCCACTGAGAATTCATAGGTAGGATGTGGGTCTGTGCAGAGGAAGTAGGTCACTATGGGTGTGCATTTGAAGGTGTACCTTGTCCCTAGCTCCTTATTTGCTTTCTGTCATGCAGGGGCCGAGTGACTCTGTGCCATATGCAGTGATGTCTTAGCTTACTAGGTATGGATTCAGAAGCAATGGAAGTACATGGTCACAGGCTAAAACCTCTGAAATTGTGAGCCCAAAGAATTCTTACTCTTTGAAACTGTCTGTCTCAGGTATTTTTACTTACAGCTACAGCAATGAAAAGTGATTAACACACCTGCTATAGGCATCTTTCACCTGAACCCTCTCTCCTCGGGATGAGCGCTTGACAAGCACATGCCAGAGCCGCTCACAGCTATGATTATTTTCTAACCTATGTAGTAAGAGGAGAACAGGCTGGGCTTGCCCTGGCTTCTTCTGTGTTGTGTGGAATGGCAACTTTCAGCTCTGCCTAGACCCGAATCATTCCATTTTACAAAAGCAATAGCCTTGTTCGGAGTCATTCCATTTTGAGTGTAAATGCCAAGAAAGAGGGATTCTGCCTCATGCTTACATGAGTAAACCAGCACCCTCTGCCAGCACCCTGGGAGCCACACACTGATCATCTGTGCACACTTAGATCTGTAGGAGGGAGTGCCCTGGTTCACTTTCTGCTGCTAATAAATACCAGCGCAGTTGTGTAAGTTATAAAGAAATGAAGCTTATTTTGGCTCGCCGCTCTGGTCCAAGGTTATATATTATGAAGAAATTCTTATTTAAAGGGTTCCTGGAGCAGCAAACGCACCCATGGTGAGTGACAGCAAGTGCAAACAGTTATCCAAGACAGATGATCTCAAGATAACTCTTAATCTACCAGAGCTCTCAGCAATCCTAAAATATTACCTCGTAACATCTCAAGCTGTAAACGAATCCTAAATGTTAGTTTCTGCATGGGTTAAACCATTTTCAGACCTTTGTAGTGGCCTCCGTCCATATAGAGCACAAGCTAAGCAGATTACTCCTCAGTCAGTGTCTTTGCTTAATGAGGTATTTTGAATCAAATTATGTCGATTTCTGTCCCCCTTCCCCTTTGCATAGGTGCATAACTTACTTAGCGACTAGTTTTCCCTTTATGCTTTCTCTGCCCCACTCCCCAAGTCAGAAATCATTTCTCTGCCAATCCTTTCATGGGAGAATGCCTTTTTGTGTCTGTCGGTGTTGCCATCACCTTGCTGGGGACTTAGCAGTGAATCTCAGCATAAAACACATCTTCTTTTTTCCTCGTTTTAAAAATCCCTCTAGAAATAATACCAATCAAAATTCCCACTTCCTCCCCTTCTCCCACTTCCCTTCCATTCCCGCCACCCCCTCCAGTCCTAAGAGAGGGCAAGGCACCCTGCACTGTGGGAAGTCCAAGGCCCTCCCTCCTACATACAGGCTTAGGAAAGACCAGGGGTGTGTCCACCCACTGAGACAGTGTGCCTGAGCTAATGGGAGCTCACCAACTCCAGCTGGACTGGGAATGAACGAGCATGGGATCAAACTGGACCCTCTGAATGTGGCTGACAATTGAGGCAGACTGAGGGGCCAATCAATGATAATGGTACTAGGATTTGTCTCTACTACATGTACTGACTTTTTGGGATCCTCTTCTCTTTGGATGCATACCTTCCTAAGCCTGCAAATACATTTTCTAGAGAGCCTGAGATTCAGTTGTTGAAGAAAATGCACCGACTGGGAAAAGGACTGGATGTTCTGGTTAGAATTTAACACAGGTTTGAAGAAGGAGACAGTGAGCTCTCCAGGAAACTCTCTGCAAGGTTTCCAGAAATGTGCAACAGGAAAAACTCCAGCTCCCATCTCTTGGGCCTGAACTCACTCATATGTTGGGTTGTGAAGGATGATGGGAGCTGTAGTCTTTATCTAGATGGTCATGTGGCCTGCTAGATCCTCTGGGTGTTCTATGGAAAAAGAATAAATTTTGATGGCTATAAGCACATAATTTCCAAGAGAGTAGGATTTCGCTATTGAAATACATATAATAGATATTTATATATAAAATATACATATTTTATAATATATATTTATACATAAAATATACATACTTGACAATATGTATATTCTGCAAAATATATAACATATTTATATAGAAAGCACATGCATTTTATATATAAATATATGTTTTATTTATATGTTTTATATATATTTCAATATAGTGTATATAAATATATGCAATATATTTATTGCTTTATATATATGTAAAACAATGAAATAGAAAAAAATGGATTTTAAATTGTTACAAAATAATATAGTGAATGATATATCAAGAGATGTGAATTATATATAATTCCATATAAATGAATTGATAGTTCTAAAATTAATTGAAAATCATGTGTGTATGTGCTTGTGTGTACACACATGTGGTTGCACACATGCTACAGCGTATGTGTGGAAGTCAGAGAACAACTTTTGGGGGTTGGTTTCTCTTTTCCAAACATTTGAGTCCCAGGGATATAACTTAAGTTGGCTTTGTGGCAGTCTCCTTTATTCACTGAGCCGTTTTGCTAGTATGATAATTTGTAAAACTCAGAAAAGAGCAATAAGCAGGTTCTAAGTCCTGAGCACACGCTTCTTTGAAAAGAAGTAAGAAGAATACAGCAGAAGGAAACTGAAAGCATAGGCCCCTTAGCCCATCCCTGTTTCCTGCAGACTGGAGGGCATGGGAGTTAGATTGCTCCAAAGTGCTTATTGCTTTTTAAATTCTTGCTTTTCCGGATATGGGACATTAACACTCACCTACTGAGTAAAAGTTCTTGCTGTTTATTAGGGAACCAGAGGAGCCAAGCCCATATGTCCTATGGCACCTTGACAGAGCTCTGTTACGAGTCTGCACCTATGAATACAGTGTAGTTTGCCAGAAAGTGGACAGTCCGTTTTCTATCCAAACACAGCACATCAAGGTGGTAAGATGCATGAACTGCCTCTCAACCTGCTGGTATGCAAACTTTCCAAAGTTCTCAAATTTGAGGGCAGGCTAGACATTTTCCAGCAGAGTTCCTAGACCCAGTGCTATTTTTCAGAAGGCTGTTCTGTAAAATTTATGAAGCAGGAGTACAGTCTGTCTTTTTCTTGAGATCCATCCCATTTACAAGTGTCCATTTAGCTAGTTGGCTAAGGGCAGTGACAGGGGCTGCTGGGAATGGTCCTGTAATTTGATGAAGTCTTTGCATGATTTCTGTAGAGAGCATGTATCCTTATCCTTCATTGTGGGGTAAGAGAGAAACACTTTTTTCATAGTGCACCGTCCTTACTGACAGGACAGGTTAAAAATAAGAATACGGGGCCAGAGAAATGGCTCATTGGTAAAGAATGCTTATTACTCCATTATAAGAGTAAGTTTGGTTCCCAGCACCCAGGTTAGGTGGTTCACAACTTGTTAGCTCTGGAGAATTTAACATCTCTGGCCCTGGCAGGCACCCAGACTCATGTGAACACACCTACATGCATGCACACCTATGATTAAAGAATTGCAACACAAATCTTTAGAAATAACGCTATTAATGGAGGAATCATTTAGAATGTACTCACTGACTAATCCTCAGGATATATTAGAATATTAGATAGCTAACCCTCTAATTTTATGGACAGAGACTCTGAATCCTGGAAGAGTGAATGGATTCATCCAAGATAATTCAAATATATGCTGCTTTCCTGATCACTCATGTGCAGGGTGACGAAACTTGCTGTCATTTTTTAAAACTTATCAAAAGAATGACAGGATACTTTTGCAGTTTGTCTTGTGGAAAAAACTGACATATTTAAAAATAAGTTTTATGTGTATGGGTGTTTTGGCTGTATGTCTGTGCACCCAGTGTCTGCAGCTCATGAAGGCCAGAAGAGGGCATCAGACACTCTGGACCTGGAGTTACAGATGGTTATTAGCTGCCATGGGGGTGCTGGAAACTGAATCGGTGTCCTCTGAAGAACAATAGGGGCTGTCTTTCCTTCCTTCCTTCCTTCCTTCCTTCCTTCCTTCCTTCCTTCCTTCCTTCCTTCCTTCCTTCCTTCCTTCCTCCCTCCCTCCCTCCCTCCCTCCCTCCCTTCTTTCCTTTTTTTCTTTTCTTCTCTCTCTTGCTCTCTCTCTTTTTCTAACTTATAGGTTTCCCCACCCTACACTCCTTCCAGTTCCCCCCTGCCCCTCCAGTTCCTCCTCTGTTTTCCTTTAAAATAAAAGAGCAGTCCTCAGAGGGATATCTACTTAACACGTCCTAACAAGACAAACTAAGACTGTACACAAACTCTCATATCCCAGGTGGACGTGGGTGTTCCTGCGGGACTTCCAACAATGAGAGAGTGTGTGGTGGTGTCCTCTGACTCTTTTGCAATGATGGCCATCTTGCACCTCAGCTGCTGCCTGCATCCTTTAACTGAGGAGCTCTCAGGATATCAGTCGCTCCTGTTTTTCTGCACAGGTGAAGTATCAAAAATTAAACGTTCCCATCTTGGAAGTGGTCCCGAGCCAGTGATTAATGAGAACTGGTATAAGCACCTAACTCTCCCTCCTTGGGAATGGAAGCGATTGAGCTGTGTTTCATGCAGGTTCTCAGAGTTACCTCTCCCAGGAATAATTCATCTGTTAGCTCAGGCTACCTTCCTTATTACCATTTTCCATACTCTGCCTGTCTTCTTCCCTGTTACTGTGTCCCAGGCTACTCTGATAAGTGATGGTTATATGCACAGTTGCCTACATATCTGCTTCTGGGGAACTCTGAAGAAAGGCAGGTGATAACTAAATTTTTGTATCAGTTAATCATGTATGTGTATGTGAATGACCATGCATTATGTGTGCATGTAGGTAGATATGGTAGTCAGTGGATAACCTTGTGTAACATTTCTCTGATGGCATCTACCTTTTCGTTGTGAGACAGATATGCTATTATTAGCTTGAAACTTACTGAGTAGGCTATTGAGTTGCAAGTGTCTGCCTGTCTCCATGGTTCCAGCACTTGTATTACATGTGTGTGGCAACAAACTCAGATTATTTTACTTGAGTTCTGGTCATTATGCTTGCAAGCCAAGCCCTTTATTGACCGAGCTCTCTTACTAGTTTATTTTGCTTTTGAACATTCACTCTTGCCCGTTACCCACTTTTGAGCCTTGATCTAGTGTGTGTTTTGCTTATTAGTAATGTTAAGTTCTTCCGCTGTAAGATTCTCTCTCTATATTAACTACACAGAAATTATAGAACATATTTTTAAATATTTTGTCTGTTATGATACCTCAATATGGAACTAGTAGTTCAAAGGCCATTCTCTCCTGACTGAAAAGAAGGCTCCCCCAAATTAAGCACTTTTGACCTTGGACTTGCTGTATGTTTATGGTTTTGATTTTGCTCAGGCGGAAGAAGGGAAGTGGCCAGCTTCAGCTGGCTCTTGGCCCTCTTTACTAGCACTAACTATGAACCACTGATTCCTTTTATAAAACTGTATTTTAAAGCTACTTAGCTATTATTTGAAAGTTATTGTACTTAAAACCAAATGATTGAGCACACAAATCCACTAAATGGAGTACACGTAAACTGTAGTGTCTGTCATAGACACAGAACACCAACCCCAATGACTCTGCCTTCCACTGTGCCTCTGGATCCTGCCTGTTAAGTAGTTTACATGATTTCTGAGCTATCCTGGTTGCTAAGCCTAGCATGTCCTTGAACTAAAACTTGACTTCTTATTCATCTAGAAATGAATATTATTTCTCATTATCCTCTTGAATCCCGTTTCTTTCCCTCTGAAGTCCTCCTTTTTCCCACCCCATCCTGCAATTACTACACTGCTAAAGAAAACCACACCTCTACTTCCAGAAAGAATTAGCAGTCACTGGTTCTTCAGAAAGGGATGGTGTCTCATGAATGTCTCCTCTATCCACAATGAGAAAGCAAAGGACCCAATCTTGTGCAAACTTCCGTAGCTTCTCTGTGTTCATAGATGCAATATTATGACTTTGACTCATGCCACTCTTTCCCTATCTTATGACTCTATGGCTCTTAAATCATTTCTTCCCCTTCGTCTGTCATGTTACCTGGGTCTGGGGGTAGTTACAACAATTTCTTCCTGTTTCATAATTGGTACCCTTTCCATCTTAAGTGTCAAAGAGTCAAGAGCTAGATGGAAACAAGAAGTCAAAAATAATTATGGGGGAAGCCATGACTGGACAAAGCAAAGGCCACTAGGGAGAAAGGCTGATTTATGTAAGGAGCACAGAAGTTGTTTCAATAAGAGGCAGGATGGATTGTTGCTTTGAGCCCAGTCTTCTGTTGCATACTGGTAGAGGTGTTTATGCAGTAGGAGGAATGGCCTTTTTCCAAATTTGTCCCCCTAAAGCTGAAAATGAAAACCAGCATGGAGGATGTAAAAATAAGAGAACCAGAGATGTGTCGATCCTTTACACTGTTGTCACTAGGGTATTTTCATTGTGAAGAGCGTGGTTTCATAGAGACATCATCATTACAGTATAACAATGTATTCTGATGGTATTCCTTCTGTTATCTTCTCCCCGTTCCTTGAATTAGTCCCTCTTCCATTGCTCAAAGAGTCCCTTTCTGATTTCGTCTCATAGATTGGCTAAATCTAGAACTGACATATGGAAGAAAACATGTATTTTCTTTCTTACCCCTTGCCCTTTTTTTTCCCTTCCCCAGTCTGTTGGTCCTTAATGTATGGGTGCCTGCTGTTGAATGATCCCATTATGAGATTCTGTAACATGCTGTAATTTTCACTGCCGTACCAAGAAATCTCAGGGTATGTGTTACTTTATGCACAGTCCTGATAACTCTTGGTTTATGGTCACTGAAGTGACTTCCAAAAACAGAAAAATGAGCATTATGAGTTTCCTTAGAAATAGTCACAGGGGTAATGAGAATGCAATTTTTATTGAACTTTAGATGAAAAAAAGTTTTTTTTCAATTTCTGGTCAGTAGAGGTCAAAATTCACCATCTGAAGTTAGTTTCTATGTCCTCCCCCATCTCTTTCTTTCTCTCTTCGTTCCTCTCTGTGTATTTCTCTCTCTCTCTCTCTCTCTCTCTCTCTCTCTCTCTCTCTCTCTCTCTCTTCCCTTCTCTCTTATCCTTTCTCTCTGTAAGAAGACCACATCATTTAAAAATGTGTGGGTCTCAATAAAATTTTCTCCATTGATTTTTAAGAGTGGCATATTAAGAACCGGGGGCTCCATTATGTGGTAAACAGGCCCTGGCCTTCTGTGGGCTGTTTTTGCCAATAAAAGTTCCACAGAGGAACTGGACAACCTTGAAGTGACCTTCCCTCAGAAGTGGTTTGCATTGCTGGTACCCCGAGAGTGTTTTATAAAGTTGTCAGCCATGAGACTTTATTATAGCAAAGATGAAATGACAGACACTGGAATTCCTTTCCCCACAAATCATGCTTTGCCGTGGGTATTTTGGGTTCATTAGGGGAGTCGCAGGCAGTGGTTGAAGTGTATGCATTCAGGTTTCTTTATGGGTTTCTTGATGAACTGGGACTTCAGGGTTAAAGCACAGGCAAGCAAACCAATGAGCTATGTCTAGGTCCTGCATCCAGCCATTCCCCTTCTTCGTCTTAGACACTCAGGACAAAATCAAAGAGTTGATAATAATTTATAGGTTCGGCCCCGCTTTCATATGTTGGCCCTAGTTTGTGACCCCAGGAAGGGCACTGGGGTGAGCTACAATATGTCATGCTTGGCTCTGGGCTGTGCTCTAATTTATAAGCTGCTTAAAATTGCAACACAACATTGCACATTTCTTTTCAGTGTTATTAAGCGACTCCTTAGCTGTCTAAGTCACCTGGGAAACTTTCAAGGCGAGCGTGGCCTTGCTTAGAAGAGAGGATGCCAAGGCCACATTCAAAGATGTCTCAGAGCTCTGAGCTTTGGAATAAGCTCATTCCCATTAAAGGCAGTGTGCTGAATGGGTCTTTGGGACAGACTCCCAAGCAAAGGTAAGAAGATGACTGCAATGCTGAGAAGGGACAGGTGTGTCAGTTTGGACGTTGGCATGGAAGTGAATGGTACTTTTCAGTTTTTGAAGGCCATATAAGCATTGAGCTTGTAGGAGCAGAGGCCACCCATTCTGTTGCTGGCAGCTATGCTGATTTTTCCCTTGGCCAGATGCCACTGGTCCCTACCTAGCAGCCTTAGTTTTTCTAAACTAATGGACGAGTAAGAGAGGAATGGCCTAAAGCTTTAGAACCTGTCCTGGAACTAGCTCTTGTAGTCCAGTCTGGCCTCCAACTCACAGAGTTCCTCTGCCTCTGCCTCCTGAATGCTGGGTTTAAAGATGTGCACCACTGCCCAGCAGCACTGGATTCTGATCTAAGAATGTAAATCCAAATCTAATGCTGAGCTTTATGAGGCCCTGTTTGGAGTAGAGTTGGTGGTTTTCACCACAGTAGGACAAAGGGTCACTGTCCTCAGAGCTGCTCTTGGACTAAACACAGAGAAGGGATTCTTTTGTCATCAAGGCTTTTACTGCTTTTCTCTGTTTCTCTTTTCCAAAGAGATCTTCAGGGAAAATTGTCCCTACTGACTTCTTCAAGTCCTGCTGCTGGGTACGAGACAGTGGCTGTGGATATAGCTTAGATGGAAGAATGTTTGCCTAGTATTCAGGAAGCCCCAGATTTGATCCTTAGCACAGTATAAAGCCTGGCATGGTGGCTAATGCAGTAAACCTGTTACTTAGGTTTGCAGAAGGCAGGAAGGTCAGAAGTTTAGGGTCCTTTTTGACTATAGTAAACTCTAGGCCAGCCTAGGCTATATGAGGCCCTGTCTCAAAACAAACAAAATAACAATGAAAAAAAATCACTCCACAATGGCTCTGTCAGGGAATGAAACAACAAAGGAAATCACTCCACAATGGTTCTGTCAGGGAATGATTGACATTGGTCTACTTTACAAGCATAAAGAATTTTAAAAATGTGTTTGACAAGACTGTATAGCTAGTGAAAATCCCACTAGAACTCAGAACTGGTGGCACTTGTCAGTGGTAGCTAAGGATCTCCGCCATGAAGATTTGTAGTACCTGAGTGCATCTGTGTTCTGGAGAGCTCTCTGGTCTTCATTACTACAGACTCCATGGTCTGGTTACCTTGTGCTGAGCATGACTTAAGACGTGGTCTTAGAGACTATGGTCTCAAAGTGCAAGCTCATTTCTTTAATTGGAGTTTGGACCAGTTAGCTGACTTTCATGGCCCTTGGTAGTCCATGTGTGAAACTGGGTGGTAATTGTGCTTCTTCACAGTTGCTGGCAGTGAGTAACAAGAGTTAAGTTACATTGAAGGCTGAGGGCCATGCCTAGACATGGAGAAGGAGCTCAACAATAGGAAAGAACTATTGCTGTTTTCACAAACTGATTTTTTAACATTGATTTCATATAAGTGCAAAGGTTAGATACTGTACCTGTGACTTCTCTATAATTGGTTAATCTGTGCCAACTTAATACAGGGAGTCTTTTTTTTTACAAATTAATTTATTTTTTTTCAAAAAAATCTTTTCTCATTTTACATACTAATCCCAGTTCTCACTCCTTTCCCTCCTCCTGCTCCCTTAACCTTTCCCCCACTCCACCCCTCATCTGCTCCTCAGAGAGGATAAGGTTTTCCATGGGGAGTCAACAAAGTCTAGCACATCACTTTGAGGGAGGACCAAGGCCCCCCCATATCTAGACTGAGCAAGGTATCCCTCCAAAGAGAATGGGCTCCAAAAGGCCAATTCAAGCAGTAGGGATAAACCCTTGTCCCACTGCCAGTGGCCCTACAGATTGCCCAACCATACAACTGACACCCATATTCAGAGGATTTAGTTTGATCCTATGCAGGTTCCCCTACTGTCAATTGGGAGTGAATGAGCTCCCATTAGCTCAGATCAGCTGTTGCAGTGGGTGTCCCCATCATGGTCTTGATCCCTTTGATCATATTATTGCTTCTCTCTCCACTGGACTTTGGAAGCTCAGCCCAGTGCTTCACTGTGGATCTCCGCATCTGCTTCCATCATTTGCGGGACGAAGGCTTTATGATGAGAATTGACATAGCCATCAATCTGATTACAGGGGACGGTCACTTCAGACACCCTATCCACTATTGCTTAGGGGTCATCTTTGTGGATTCCTGGGAATTTTCCTAGTGCTAGGTTTCCTGTTAGCCCCAGAATGGCTCCCTCAATCATGATATCTCTTTCTTGGCTCTCCCTCCTCTCTGTCCTTCCTCCATCTCGACCTTCCCATTCCTTCATGTTCTTCTCCCCCTCCCCTCTGCCCTCCTTCTCTTCCACCTCCACTTCTCCCCCAACCCCAGGCTCCCAATTTTCTCATGAGATCTTGTCTATTTCCTTTTCCCTGGACCCAGGAGGATCCATATGTTTTTCTTAGTGTTCTCCTTATGCCTAATTTCTCTGGGGTCCTTTGCTTTACATCTCCTATCCAGTTATGAGTGAGTATACACGCTGTGTTTGACTTTCTGGGTCTGGATTACCTCACTCACAATGGTTTTTTTCTAGTTGCATTCATTTGCATGCAAATTTCAAAAGGTCATTGTTTTTTACTGCTGAGTAGTACTCCATTGTGTAAATGTACCACACTTTCTTTATCCATTCTTTAGTTGAGGGTCACCTAGGTTGTTTCTAGGTTCAATACAGGAGTCTTAAAATACAAGAGGCTGGTCACATGCGCAGCATATGCAAGGCCTCAATTTCTGTCCCTTTGCCCTATCTTATTGGTTAAGTTAAACCATGAGGCCAAAACTCCTGTTGAGGGAAGAAGAAGCATGATCCAGCCATTAGATTAGGTCACAGGGCAAAGAGTGAGAATAAAGGACTGAAAAGCATTGCTTTGATTGCTTTGTCTTAGCAAACAGCATTATTGTCTTCAAAGGGCTCCCAGGAGTCCCCAGCAACAGCGATGCTGGTGAGACTCTCTCATCCAGGGTGAAGTAGTTTCCTCAATGGGAAGCACCACATACAGGGAAAGTCTATGTACAGTGGGCACTGGGGCCAGACTCTAAATTTAAGTTTTCCTACTCTGCCCAGATGTTATGGCAAGTCGCATATTAAGGAGAAACTGTATAAAAGCTTTTGTGTTTCTGTAACCTAATAGTCACCAGTCAGGTTACTACAGCCTGGTCCTGAATCAGCACAGGGTTGTCTCGCTTACTTTCCTCCAACTGGGCTTATTGTTCAGATGTGAAACCGAGGCCCCGAGCCCCAGGAAACCCAAAAACCTGTGTTTAAGTCATGCCTCCCTTGGGCTTTGGTTTCCCTTAGTAAAAATTGGGGAAAACATGTTTTCTCACATGGGGACTTCCTTGCATGGGAGACCTCACGATGATAAAGATGGTTTCTTTTAAAGAGCTCTGGCTCCTTGGGAGACAGTTCCTGCATAAATTTGAAGTGTCCCAGTGAGATGGGATCCTGGAGATGGCTGTGTGAATAATAAAAATGTCAGCACCTGCTGCAGCGTACCACCAAATGAAAGGGAAAGAAAATACCATACATCAAAGACCGTCAGGGGTTTGTTTAGATTTTCAGCCCCCCGGGGAAAGACCACACCTAGTACATTGTCATATCCGATAAATGTTGAGAAGCGACTGCCTGGCACATGATGTGCGATTGTGGGGGCATGCCAGACGGGCTCTGTGATGGAAGGAAAGATTACAGAGTGGTGGTAAAATCCAGCCTCTGTTGCTGTCCTTAGTGCTTGGCCTGAGGCTGCACTGGTGAGTCAGGGGCCAGCAAGAACTTTCTTGAGATGACAAAAGGGGCTTCAAGAAATAGTTGGGTGAGCTTAGCGTCTGAGAAACTAGACAGTACAGAATCGACTTGTCTCATAAAGCCCATGCTCAAGTTCGTAGGACCCATTCCTCAGATAATTTTAGCCTTTGTGATCAATGATGTTGGTCTCCTAGGCTTCTTCCTTAAGCACCTGTATCTGATTATGGAGGGGGCTTTGTTAGTCACTGAAGCACAGTTGGTTTGGACAAGGTGGGATACAGGCAGGCCTTGTGGTGGTCAAAGTCCCCAGGAGTGAATCACAACCAATCTCAGATGGGAAGTGATGGATAAAACATTCGTCTTTCTGGCCTCTCTTGGGACAGCTCTGTTGGATGTTCTGTTTCCAGAGGCCTCCAGTGGGACTGACCCCATGAAACCTACCCATAGAGGAACCCTGAACCTTTCTCATCCCCACCATCCTCTGTTCCTTTCCTATCTCACTGCTCCGTTCCCTGTTGCCCTCTTCCATCCAGCACTGCTTAGGGTCATCTCCCCCAAACGTCTCTTGTCTCAGGAACTTGACCTGGCAGAATGAAGCCTAAGAAAGGTGGCAGACCCAGTATAAACCTTTCTTCCCAGGTTCTGTGGAAAGGGTCACAGGCCACATGAAGTCATATATCCCTTACCATCAGGTGACCGATACAGAAAGAATTGGAGAAGTCAGGCGTCTTAGCAGAGCTGAGCATGACTGTATGTTCCCCCTAGAGGGTAAGCAGGTGGGAGGGTGCAACGGGCAAGTAGGAGACAGATTCTCAGGGCTTCTTAGCATCAGATCTTGACACATGTAAATTGGCACTGCCGACTGAGATTTATCTCCAGGCAAAACCCCCAAGGTTCCCCTATGCAATTCTAAAGGAAACCTTCCCAAGGTTTTGAGGATCTGGTGACCATATTTTCAGAATCAAAAACTAGGAATCCATCTGCCAAAGAATGTTTTGTTTATGAATTGTGAATGTGTCTGCTCAGAGAAAGACATGAGAGAGAATATTGGGAATTATTGATCCTGCTCCAAAGATGCCAGGATTTGTGGTCACCAGACTCAGGGTCATTTGATTTAGTGTTTTGCAACAGACTGGATATGTTACCACGGGCTGAGAGATGTGGGAAAGATCAAAAGGAAGCATCGGAATATTCTAAGTTATCAAGATTTGACCATAAGGGTAACTGCCAACAACAACAGTACTGCAATGTTATTTCCTTTAGCTTTACTATAACTGAAATAATTAAGTGCCTATAAACACATATATGATCACTACTTGCTTATAGCAAGGCATGGTAACTTAAGTATTTTGTTTCTAAGGTAATGAAAATCAGATTCTCTGAAAAAATGGAAAAGGTTTAATCATTAGCTTAATCCATTTTTATCTGAGGCTTCCATGGGGAAAGGCCCAGTGTGAGCCATAAAGGTTGTAATAA
Source organism: Microtus ochrogaster (assembly GCF_000317375.1). Lineage (NCBI taxonomy): Eukaryota > Metazoa > Chordata > Mammalia > Rodentia > Cricetidae > Microtus > Microtus ochrogaster. Next base: position 1,327,911 of record NW_004949101.1, on the reverse strand, counting down.
ATCAGCAGCATTCTTCATCTTCACTGGGTGAGGGAGCTGACCATCTACTGCAAACAAGACAAGACAAAATTACAAAGGGGCAACAAGGAGAGACCTAGTGGTCCCTAGTGACATTTTCATAATGAGACAGTAAACTGTTGCTATGATTCCTGCTTCACACAACATTCTTGATCCTCACAACAAGAAGACACAAAGTAGACACCATCACAATGGCTGCTGAGCATTCCAGGCTTAGGAGACTTCAGCTAAGTAAATATTGAAAAGGATGTTGAGGAAAGCACATGGCAGGTGATAATAATAACTTATTGGTACTTTAATCTGAAACACCCCTTGATGGGCTCATTTCTAAAGGCTGGGTGGCTAGTTGATGAGCTTTTGGGAATCAACTGGGTTCTGAAGGCTCTGATTTCCTCATGGAATTGATGGGTTCATGGATTCTTGGTACTATAGGGAGCGGTATAAACTGACAGGTATGGCCTTATTGGAGGAATTATGTCTTTGGGAGTGTGCCCTGGAAGTATAGTATACCTGGTTCCCCTCCCTACCCTTATCCCTTTCCCTCTCCACTCTCCCTCTCCCCCCTCTCTCTCCTTTCTGGAAAGCATGAGTTGAGTGAGCAGTCTCCTCTGCCACATTCTCTTTACACCCTGATATTCTGCAGACAGAGAACCTTAGACCAGCATCTCTAAAACATAGGTCAAAATAATTGCCTTTCTTTTTTTAAAGATGATTTTCTCAGGTATTCTGTCTCAGCAATAGTAATCTGGTGGTTAAACAGTGATTAGTAATTGACTCCCATTGAGAAACAGAATGCGTGTTGCCCCAGAGGGGAGCAGGGAGGAAGACACCAGAGACTCTTCTATGGGGAGCTGCTGACTGACATGTCTTTGTGCCTTAAATGGGAACTGTCCCCCACAGGCTCATGTGTTCAGAGATGTGGCTCTAAGCCACTGGTGCTGTTGTGGATGCTGTATAATATTTGGGAGGTAGAGCATTGCTGGAGAAAGCAGTTCTCTGTGGGTGGGCCTTGGGCTTTAATAGTTCAGGCTCATTTCTTGTTTTGTCTCTCTGCCTCCTGATTATAGATGCAATGCCATCAGTGGCTTCATACTTCTTTGGTCAGGCATCTCCGACCATGGTAGACTTTATGCCCTCAAACTGTGAGCCAAAACAAACCCTTACTCCTTTAAGTTGCTTCTTGCCAGGTAATGTTTTTTTTTTTTTTTTGGTCACATCTACAAGAACAGTAACTAATACATAGTCCTACCTGTCAAACCTTCAGATATTCTGTCATCATCTACACTGCTAACTACCTCCAGGCTTCTCACAGAAAATCACTGCAGTGAGCTAGAAAGGCTCGTTCTGACTGATGTGGGATCCATCAGCCTTCACTTGAGAACTCCTTTGTTCTCTTTGTGCTGGTAGAGACTTTCTCCAAACTTCACTCTGGAGCTCTTCTGACCCATAGCCCTTCCTCCCTCTTTCTAATCAAAGTTCAGATTATATTACAGTTTGAAGTGTCTCCCTCCTTCTTTTTTGCTCCTCCATTCTAAATCTTTTACAGGAAAAATTTCCATCAACACTCCTTATAAGCAGAGACTGCTCATTCGTTTCCTGGCCTCCCAGACCCTAATAATCACACAGAAACCATATTAATTACAACACTGTTTGGCCAATGGCCCAGGCATATTTATAGCTAGTTCTTACATCTTAAATTAACCCATTTCTATTAATCTATGTATCACCACAAGGCTGTGGTCTACTGGTAATTTCTGATGTTCTTTTCCTTTGGCAGCTACATGGCATCTCTCTGACTCTACCTACTCTTTATCACTGTTCTGATTTCCTGCCTGATTTTGTTCTGCTAAGCCATTGACCCAAAGATCTTTATTTATCAATCAATTAAGCATACATACAGAAGGGCATCCCACTTCAACTCCTAACTAGTATTTTTTCCCAGAATGGTGGGGCCAGCAAGGGTCCCTCTGATTGAGATCTTGTGTTTGCTTCGCTTAGACAGTTGTTTCTTTGATGTGGGACAAATATAATTTTATAGTTGGAGATTACTGTGCTGCATACAGAAGCTCAGTCCCCATGATATCTCAGTGAAATGTCAACTTGTTCATTGGTGTGCACTGTTGAGAGAGTTGAAGAGGGGTGAGCCACTGGCTGGCTCTGTCTGCCTCCTCCAGTACGTGGATTGGGTAAGAAAGTCTGTTGATACGTGTAGGACTCTGTGTATATGTTTACTTCCTAGACCTTATTTCATCATAATCATATTTTCAACACAAATTTATCCTATAGTCAGTAATAGCTGTTCAAACTCTCCCCCCCCC
>NW_004949101.1:1322551-1324384 GCF_000317375.1 Microtus ochrogaster | reverse complement strand
TTAAGGATGACCTTGAACTCTTAATCCCTTCACCAGTGTTTCTCAAGTGAAGGCGTGCACCACGCTTTCTGGCTTTCTACATGGAACTCTTTTTTTTTTTTTATTGAGAAAAGGAAAAAAAAAGTTTCCGCCTCCTCCCAGCCTCCCATTTTCCTCCCTCTCCTCCCACCCTTCTCCCCCTCCTCCCATACGTGGAACTCTTAAAAGAATGTTAGTGTTTCACTTCTTCTGTGTGTTTGTCAACATTTAATGTAGTGTTTACTATTCATTTCAGCCAGTCATCTCATTTAACCGTTTGGTTGATATCTGATGCATTTTTGTTGTACTTTTAATGTGCACTTCCCAGGTGTTCGGTGATCTTAATGTTTTATTTCACATGCTTGTTTACCACTTAGGGCTTATTTTCTATCAATTTGAGACTTTGTATAATTTCCTAATTACATATTCTAGCTTTTCCTTGTTAATTTACAGGCATTCATTATATATTCTGGCAAGTTCTTTCCCAGATATGTACTGAAATACCACCTTCCATCTTTAATGATGATTTTCAGTCAGCAGAGTTAGTTCATACAAGTTTTTCTTTATGGTAACTGGTGTTACTTTGTTTGTGTGTGTGTGTAGTATGTGTAAATGTGTGTATACATGTTTATGGTAGGCGGAAACAGACATCAGTTATGTTCCTCCGTCTCACCCCACTTTACATATGAAGATAGACTCTCTTTCTCTTGAGCCTGGAGCTCCCCAACTCATCTAGTTCAATTAGCCAGTTTATCTCAGTAATTTCTGAGTGCTAGGAATACAGGGGACCCACTCTGCCAACCTGGCACTTCCGTGGGTGCTGGGTATCCAAACTCTGGTCCTAATGCTTGCACAGGAAGTATTTTAAGCATGGAGTCATCTCCTCAGTCCCTGCTGTACACTTTAAAAGTCTCTATGTGTGTGTGCAGAACCTATGCAAGAAGTGGAAGCAGAAGGGGGCTCTTTGGGGAAGGATCGTGGCACATGATGGTGGATAAATAAGGGCAAAGTACAGTGATGCACGCACACACACATGCGTATGTGTGTAAATGTCTTAACAATAAAACATTCAGAAGAGTTTCTTTGTTCCTGTAAAATTTGTACATGGGTTCAAGCCCAGCTCTGCATATGATCATGAAGGAAGCACTAGCGGGGACTGACAAGCTTTAGATTTAGTATGGATAAACGTGTCCTCCGAACATGCACCCACAGTCCTCTATTTACCAGCAGCTGGGTGAGAGACTGCTTTGCTGTTTCTGGGTAGGGTGGATGTAGGAAATAAAGTCAAGTAACTGCTCACACAGAGATGTCTATTCCGTGACATGAGAACACTCTTTTCCCCATCTTCCCTCCTCTGAGGGTGGTTGTGGCAGGGTTCCTGTGATCACACTTGGAAGTACTTTTCCCAACAGAAGTGTGTGTGTGTGGAGTTAGACATTGTTTCCCCTTCCTACCCAGTGTCCCCGAGGCGCTGCTGAGAAGGAGCAAGTCCTTCTGGTATAGTTTTCTCACAACAAATATCTCAAAACAATTGCCCTTTTCTTTCCCAGTCACCAAATCAATGCACACACAAATTTTTAACTGATATGCATCCCCATGTAGACAGATTTTCTCAGATGAGAGACTCAAACAGCAAATGGAAAGAACAATGTAAATAACATCTCTGTAAAACTTGGGGGCATTCTTTCTAAAGGATTTCTATTAGACACATTTCATTTTGTCATTCTGTCCATTCAAAGACACACATTTACCCAAGGGTGAACACAGCAGAGGGCGGGGGGAGAGAAAAGGGAAGAAAAGGAGGAGGGAGGGAGG
>NW_004949101.1:1319739-1322426 GCF_000317375.1 Microtus ochrogaster | reverse complement strand
GGACCTATAGGGTTTCTGGAATGCCCTCTCAGAGTAACTACTATGTCTACCTAGAAGGAAGGGAAGAGTGATCAAATGTATTGATTCCTAACAGCAAAGATGATGTCTTAGTGTTCTAATGCTGTGAAGAGACACCATGACCATGGCAGTACTTATAACAGAAAAGCATTTAACTGGGGCTGGCTTACAGTTTCAGAGGTCAGTCCATTATCATCATGGTGGGGAGTATGGCGTCATGCAGGCGGACATGGTGCTGGAGAAGTAGCTTAAAGTTCCCCATCCTGGTCTGCAGGCAACAATAAGAGAGACTATGGGCTTGGAATGGGTTTTGTAAAACCTCAAAGCCCAACCCCAGTGACACAATTCCTCCAACAAGACCACACTTCCCGATCCTTTCAAATAGTGCCACTGCCTAGTGACCAAGTATTCAAATCTATGAGCCTGTGGGAGCCATTCTCGTTCAAACCACCACAGATGATTTCATTCATGCTTCAGGAGATTGCCACTTCATGCTTACAACCTCTTCTGTGATGTCTAGAAGAAGCTATTATCACTGGGTTAGAGATGAGGATCACTGCTCAGCTTCACTCTCCAGGAAGGCTTGCTGCTCCAAAGTGGAGGTATGTTTATCTAGTGGCCTCCTGCTTTCAGCTCATTTATCCCAAGTCTGCTTCAGCTGTAGAAAGCCCTTTGGCAATGCCTGCCCTCCTTACCATGGTTTGTACCCAGGGTGGGTAAAACAGAATAAACACTGACTTCTTCCCCTACTGTGTGATCACCATGCCAAGTTTTCACATGCCCACACAGCACTTCTATTCTGTCTTCAGCCTGGTCCTCCTTCTCTACACTGGCTGCAGGGGTGCTGCTTGCCCCACTAGAAAATGGAGGGTGGGGCAGTGGATCTGCCAACAGGATACAAGCACAAAGTTCAAGCACAATGAGCCTTGGGGTGACAGAGGTGTGCTGCAACCAGCAGCTAGCGTGGAATTTGTTTCTGGATGCCCTGCTTAGCTCCAACATCATCCTGACTCTGGGCACCAGTGAGATGTTCAAGACAAGTCTCAGCAATGGTGCAGTATTTATGGTGCTTCAGAAACCATAAACCTTGAATCAGACCAATGACTCATGGTGATAAATATTTACATGTAAAGTTGTTTGGGCAAGAAATTATACTGTGTGACACACTGCAGTTTCCAATGCCACTATGATGAACAAATATGCAATGGGGAGGTGGGAAGGATGGAGGGATGGAGAGGTGTGTAGTGGAGAGAGGCAGAGCTACAGACAGGGACAAGGTTTGGAAGAAGGCTGTGGTGGACCGGGAACATGTCTTTGTTGAGAAGGGCTTACAGGATGATATGTGTAGACTGGAACCTCTGCAGACTCACCCCTAAGTCACACCGCCTGCCCGCATGATCACCCTGATTCTGAGCAATAAGAGGATGTCCCAGATGAATAATGGTTCATTTTTGGGATTAGACCTCCTTGAAAGACCTCTATGGTCTGTGCTGCCCCTGGAGGCCATGTTGGGATCCATGGTCCAGAGCCCCAGCCTGTGTTGAAGCCAAAGATTCATGCAAATGTCTGTGGTCTGGGAGGCCACTGGAGATCATGTGGATCTCTGAAGCCCCAATGGAAGCCAGGTCGACTTCCATAGTCTGTGTTACAGCAGGAAGCCTTGTGAGTATCCAGGATTCTGGTTGCCATTGGAGACCATGTTGATGTGAGTGGCCTGTATTGCCCCTGACGGCCATATTGGGGTCTGTGGTCCTGCTGCAATAAGGGGCTTGTTGATGTCCATGACCCTTGTTACCACCAAAGGGCACTCAGATGCCCATGGTCTGGGCTCCTGCCTGAAGCCATGTTGATGTCTGTGGCCTGTGTTGCTGCCAAGGACCGTAATGGTGTCTGTGGGCTGTGCTGTAGCCAGGGGCGGTATTGATGTCTGAGGCCCATGTTACCACCAAAGGCCATGTGAATGTCTGTGGCTCTGTGCCACCTCCTTAAGACATATTGATGTCCATGGGCTGGCCTGCCTCTGGGGACCATATTGGTGTCCATGGCCCATATTGCCCCAGAGGCCATGATGATCTTTTTGGCCTGTGCTGCCACCGAGGGCTATGATGGGGCCTATGGTCCATGCTATGTCAGAGGCCTGTGTTGATGTCTGTGGTGGTCTGTACTGCCACTAGAGACCTTGCTGAGGTCTTTGGCACATGCTGACTCTGGCAACCACTTGGATGTCTGTAGTCTATGCTGTCACCAGAAACCAGATGGAAGTACAGGATCCAAGATCCTGCTGACTGTAAAGGGGCAAGGAAACTACTTATACAGTGGTATCGATGACTGAAGACTCACAGTTAAGAAAGAGGGACACAGAAGGCTTCTGTGATAACCCCTACCTCCACCTCAAACAAAGTAAGAGCTGAGACAGATTGAAGAGAAAGCTTAAAAACTGTAACAGGTGTGCTGAAATGTAGCTCTCTACAATTGAGGGTTTCTGGTGGAGAAGGACTTAGCTTTCTTTAAGAGGGGCTGGGTGCTGGGAGTTTGATCATGCTCCAGTGAGTATATGGGCAACAAAACTGAACTCACATTTCTTCTTCTTCTTCTTCTTCTTCTTCTTCTTCTTCTTCTTCTTCTTCTTCTTCTTCTTCTTCTTCTTCTTCTTCTTCTTCTTCTTCTTC
>NW_004949101.1:1290597-1319639 GCF_000317375.1 Microtus ochrogaster | reverse complement strand
CTCCTCCTCCTCCTCCTCCTCCTCCTCCTCCTCCTCCGTCTTCTTCTTTGGTGGGGAGGCGGTCACAAGGATGAGGAAGTGAACCTAGAAGGACTGGGAAGTGAGTGTAATTGGCGTGCATGATGTGAAATTCCCAAATAATCAATAAAAATATTACGTTAAAGAAAAAGAAAGTAAAGATAAGTTGTGTTTATGACACTAGGGGTCTTTTTTACAGCATAGGTGGAGTCTAGCATAGGTTATAAGAGGGCATTTTCTTCTTCCAAGGGACACAGTGTACTGTCTCTACATTTTAGTTAACTTTCCCCTTTAAGAGCTGACAGAAAGAGGATCAGATTTGTGTAAATGCCTTCAGAAATTTCAGTTTTGGCTGCCTTTATTTTATTTAATTCTTTTTGTATAAAATCAGGATGGATATTCCACTTTTAGGTCTTGGTGGACTGCCCAAATATATCCTTCAAAATTAGACCCATTTCTTAAATATATCTGGAGCAGCGTCAAAAAGGCATCTGAAGCCAAGGCTAGTGTGTTTTGGGAGCCCTGCGTAGAGAAGATCTCCAAGGATTTTGGCTACGTCAAGGCAATATTTCTGTGGACAAAACATGTATCCAGCCTGACATTTTCCATCCTAGATTCTGTACCTGCTGTGAGGATATGTGAAGGCGTATTTAATTAATCCAGGCCAGTGGGTACAAGAAGACAATTTTAATATAAAAGCACACTCACACACCCGGAGTTTAGCGATCCACCGTAAAACCGGAAACAGGAAGGGCTCCAGTCTCGCGTTCCAATTCATTAGTAAAAACATTCGCCCGAGGCTGTCCCGCCCCAAAAGGCGGGGTCTCTCTACAGATATGGAATCTCTGAGGTTGGGGTTAATAACAGAACTTTACTGGCCTCCGAGGGCTGGCTCCTCACGGTCATTGTTCACAGACGCCAGATGATCTAAGAGGATCCTGGAAACCTGGCACCTCGCTGCCTTTTGGCTAACACCACCGAAGAAAATTAATTGTTATTGGTTTTGGAAACTCTCACCCAACACACAAAATAGTAATATCAGCAATTATGCTCCCTCCCCCTTCTCTCTTTTTGGCAGAGACTGGAGTTAGGAAGATGGTAAATGCTGTGATTTTTATTGTAACGACCCCAAATGGCCGGTTTTAGAGCAAGAAAGGGGTGTTACATACATTCCTGCGACTGAGAATATTATGAAGTTTCACTTTACTAGTTTGCCTGAGTTGATGAAATGTAGCGATTTTAAGTCTTTTGTCTGACTCAGTATGTTTTGAACTTCTGGTCATTCCATACCTAGGACTAGTTTGCTTCTTAGTTCAGGAAAAGGAGAGACATGGGTCAAATCATCACACCCCTTTTTTTCCCCATTAACCTTCTCTTTCTGTAGTCTTGTCTTACCTCAAACATCATCTTTGATTCAAATCATGGTCCTCTTTCTTTGCTTTGGCTAGCCATGGACTTGAATATTTTTCTTCCATCCAAACTATGGGAGCAATGCCATCTCCTCCAAGAAGACTCCTCAGATCACCCCTCCATTTCTTAGAGGAAGCCTAATTCTAGTTCTGTGCTTCCTCTTGAGGTTCATTTGACTTGCATTCTCTGCTTGCCTACTCCTTTCTTCCAGGTGAGACATGAGCACAAATCACAGCTAATTATCCAGAATTATTCATGTGATCCACATGGTGCTTAGCACCCAGCAAATTCAAAGAAGCTCATAGTAAGTGAAAACTTGGCCAAGGGACCAGAGTCGTCAGATAATAAGGCTTCATAAAACAGAGTGAACCCCCACATAACCTTAAGTTCCAGAACCCTTGAAAAGCCCAAGTTCTAATTTCCATAGGCACATGCCATTTTGGGTTAACCCTGTGCACCATCTGCTTCTCCCTCCCCCACCCCCACATCACCTTAACTGCTGGCTTTGCCTCTTGCTATGTCTTCTTGGAAGAAGAGGGAAATGCAGGCAGCTCCCTCTTCCCCACAGAAGCAGGTGTGATCCCTAAAGTCCCTTCCCCTAGGGTCTTTTCTCACTGCCTGAGAGCACATTAGGAAGCCAGCCAAGAATCTGGTCTGAGCCAGGCATTTCCTTCTGGCTTGTTGGTTCTCCAGCTGAGATGAAAATGCTGACCTTTACTTGCTCTGAAATATGCAAAGGAGATGATCAATTAATTCCTGATGGGCTCCCCTGCCTTCTGCACTGGATCTTGTTTCTTTTCTATTTCTTAGTTACATCTTCCATCTCGGCCATGAACTTCTGAAAAAACAAAAATAAACAAACATAACAACAACAAAAACCCCAACAACCCTGCTTTGCTGTTGAGCATGAATTAGACACTTTTGCCTTCTGTTACTTGCAACCAGAGAGCCTTAGTAGGCTTTTTTTTTTTTAAAATCTGGTACAGAGTTGCTAAGTAGCAGAAGCCTTAACATGAACTAGAGGTTGAACTCTTCTACCCTCAAAGCCAGCTTCCTATAGAGTGAGGTACTTTTCTTGTTGGTCAAATATCTGATGGAAGCAATTTATTTTGGCTCACAGTTTATGGGGCACACATCATGAAGGTGAAGGCATGACAGTTGGGATGCTGGTGGCAGAATCTTATACTGTGGCTCATCATGTATCTGTGAATCAGGCAGGCTGTAAGTAAGGCTGTGTTATAACCCTCAAATTCTGCCTTTAGTGACCTATGTTCTCTACCCCATCCAAAGATTCTATAGCACCACAAACAGCACCAGTAGCTGGAGGCTAAGGGTTCAAACACAGAAGCTTGTAGGAGACATCTCACTTTCAGGCTCTAGCATAGCAAAAACTTAAGTATAACAAAGGTTAACTTCATTTGAATAATTCCAAACAGTCTTGAAAGAATTTTTGAGTTCTGGGGGGAGAAGGGGAACAGTGTAATTTTTCAAAACCAAATTTAAACATAATTATTTAGTGTCCTGTCCTTTTTTTTAGAAGAAAACTCAAGAAGAAAAGAGATATAAAAAATTTGCTTGTCCATTTGATTACTTGCTTGTCCAGATGGAATAATGAAGATGCTTAAACTCGAGATATGATTGGAGTCACTGTTTCGGGGGATAGATGGCTGGAGAAGAAGGGAAACATGGCAAGGGTCTGTCCATGAACAAAAAACTAGTATGTACCCCTTTCTAGGCTGGAAGACTCAAGGAGCTATACAGAAACAACACATATCTTTCTAGATGTGAGCTCTCAGTGGCTAAAGTCCACGTGGCTTTAGAATTGGGCCAGGTGCCTTTGGGAGGCTGGCTGGAAGTAGGGACCCTGAGTTTCTCCTCTGGTTGTCTTGGCAAAGAACACACAAACTGAATGAGGTACCTACCAGTTTCACAGACTTCTGGAAACAAACACTGACCTGCTTACACAGTTTTTGAAAAATCCCACATCAGACAGAGAGCTGGGACAGCTGCCTCCCAGGTGGTCTTGCCAGGACAAATACTGCAGGATCTCAGTGCCAACAGAGCCTAGCTGGCATAGACTCACAGAGACCGTGTGGCAGCCCCTGGGACTTGCCCTGGACAAACAGCCCAATGCTGACACATGTATCGAACCTGCAATCAATACATCATCTGTGACAACGAACCAGCTGGGAAAGGCATTGGCTCAGTAGACTGTTTAAACTTACGACTTACAGAAGAGTTGGATGGTTAGGTAACTTTAGAGAAAGAATTAGAATATCTGGGGGGAGGGGAATGAAAAAGGCACAGTAAAATTTAACATGTGGTTTTCTCCTTTCCAAAACTTAATTTCTTCTGTTATCTCCCAAATGAAAATTAGGGACAATCGTTAATTGATGGATTGGTTATGCTCCTTTAAAATTTTGTATTCTAACATTTTTTTTCCTGGTAGGTATTTTGAACAGGGGAAAATACATTCTGTATTTTGTATTATGAAGATAATTTAGGATAGGTGACGATGAATCAAAATGGATAAGAAATATGCAGGAACAACTGAAGGCTTTTGACTGGATTTGTCTGAGTGTCCAACAACTCAAGCCAACATGCCTCCATATAACCAGACATCTTTGTAGATGCTCCCGAGTTTCTTGCAGGAAAGGAAGAGACAAACCAATGAGTTTTCTAGGTCCTAGCTTATTCCTAAGCACTATTGAGATAGGAATGAAGAGGAGAGCTTTGGGGAAATCTGTGAAAAGAGGGAAAAACGAGTGTTTCATTTTTCTCAACTCTATCCAGTTTCCTCTGTAGATTCTCTTTAATCTGTGGGGAGGAGCTTCTGTCCAGAGATGAAGACAAGGAAAGAAAACAGAGACATCTTATAGAAGAAGACCATCCCCTTGGTTGTAAATATGAAAACCTTCTTGTTCTGAGCTTCTAGTCCAGAATTGAGCAGTGACTGGTTTTCAGAGGTCTCAGGAGTTCTGACTGGACCATCTCTCCTAGTCTTGTTTCCAGGGTCTTCTGTCGGGGAACACATACTTCTGCTCCCTGCCATCTTTCACTCACCATCCCAGTTTCCTGCCCAGGTTTCCTTTTCTTCTGGTAGGGGTTGGATAAAGATGAATTCTTGTTTTGCCTTTAGATTTGAAAAATCCCCAGTTGTTTTTTTTTCCCCCCAGGGATCCAGGAGAGTTTGGAAAAATTATTGTTGAAGGTTACCCTAAGCCCAATAGCTGAGACGGGAGTAAGCAGACAAACAGAATGCCACTTGACAGAGAGTGACATGAAGGGGCAGTTGTTGACCAGACTTCCTTTCAAGAAAGCCTTATCCAGCAATGTTGTTCTAATCTGCAGCACTTGCCAGTTTCCATACTGCAGACCTTCCCATTCCCGTATCATGGCACAATGCTAGCTATCCCTTGTTTAACACCTGCTCACTAGTTTTCAGAGTATTTAACAATTGCCTTTTCTGAGTAAAGAAAGCCATCTTCACAGGCTCAATACTCATGAGACCAGTGGTTTTCAGAGCATCATTGATAGAAACCCGAAGAATGCTAAGTCCAAGGTGTATTGAACAGGAAGACCCAACTCAAACTTGTTTCGAGAACGAAACAAGAGAATAGGTTCTCCCTCTAAGGTGATGAAAATATGCTCTGAAGGATGGAGATGTTCGAGCTACATGGGACAAATGGTAAGAGATGTACTAGAAGGGAAATATTTGAATCAAAGGCAGAGTTAGGCAAAAATACAAACATTTTAAGCCTATAATATACTACATAATTTTAAACACCATGCTTTTGCTGATTCCTCCATCCCAACACAACTATATAAATTTAACATTAGTGTTATTTATAATTGTCTTGGTCACTGTTCTGATGCTGTGAAGAGCCACCATGATCAAAGAAACTCTTTAAAAAGAGAGCATTTAGTTGGGGTCTTGCTTACAGTTTCAGAGGCTTAGACCATTATCATCATGGCAGGGAGCATGGCAACACACAGGCAGATATGATCCTGGAGAAGATGCTTAAAGTTCTACTGGCGGCAGGAAGCACATGACCAGGTTTTTACAGCAACAGCTGTGCCCAGATACCTGACAAGAAGCACCTTTAAGGGGGAAGGTTTTAATTTGATTCACAATTCAAGGCTATGGATCATCCTGATAGAGGTGTGTGCTGCTGCGAATCCTCATATTCTGACAGAACGGGAAGCAGAAGGTGAGGCCAGGCTACGAAAACTCGAGGCCTACCCAGAGAGGCACCACCTTCTAAAGGCTTCACAACCTTCCAGGCAAGTGTTCCTGGCTAGGAACCAAGTGTTCAAACACATGAGTTTATTGGTGGTGGGGACATTTCCTATTCAAACCACAATGGACACCTTAGAGGTGATTCCATCCTTGGAAGAAGCCGCTCCTGTGATCTGAAGAGCTCAGGTTTGATGACTTAGCTTTGGGTTCCTTGGGAGCCTTCGTTGCCTGCCACAGGTTACAGTGTATCCAACACATGTCTAATAGTGAGTAGAAGCCATGAAGAAGTGAGCTAAGGGCCTGAGAATTGCCCTGTATAGGATTTAACTTCTAACTGGGTTGTCCTGGGAAAAATACTGAGGACCTTGATGGAAAGATAACTTTCCTATCTTTGCTGAAAGACTATCTTCACTAGAAGATAAAGAAGTATGAGAATGGTTGCACATGTGGAGTCCTATGTAATTTTTTTTTAAATTCGTGCATTCACATTCAGCTATAACTTCTCCATGTTCAGTATCTCCCAGATAATTCATATGTGGCATAGTATAGTTGAGCCTAACTCGAGAAATATTTTTTTTTGTTTCATGAGTTTGCATTAGTAAGGGTTCTGCTTTGGGGGTGTTAGTTTCAAAAGTTGTAGAAAGGATAATACTGTTTACATGACTCACTAAAGGGCAGTCTGGAGGAAAACGGAAGCATGAATGTAGTGCACACAAACAATAAACTAGGTAGAAGAAGAAAACACAAATAAACCCCCAAGAATTTAACAGTAAAACATTGTGGAGACATGCGGGGTGGTGCATGCACTAACCAAGCTGTTACTTTTACCAGAATGCACTATATGGTTTGAGCAAAAGCACACCTCTTCTAAGTGCTTTTAGTTTGGAGACTACCTTTGAGAGAAGCTGCTGGAAGATACATAACAATATGTCTTTGCTGGACAACCGTGTGGAGTGGACATCAGTGGGAGTAACACCTCCATATACTTCCTTGATGATTATAAAAAGGGATTCATTAGAGACCACAGATTTCACACACAGAGATTTGGCAAGATAGAGCTGCTGTTTTGTCTTACTATCTCTGCAAAATATGTTCCAAACTAAACCCAGATGAGCAATTTGTTGAAAGACAAAGAGGTGTGAAAGTGGGGGCATGCATGTGGATTTCTATGCCAAGGATTTCTTTTAAATTCTGTTTTGGCTTTTGTTCATGTTCAGTTCTAACTTCTCCATGTTCAGTGTCTCCCAGTTAGTATGTACATGGCATCGTACAGTTGAGTATAACTCCAGAAATATTTACCGAATATTTTGTCCAGTGAAAATGAGCCTAGAAAAATGATGCGGGCCTGGGGCAGAAGACACAGGATTGGTTTCTAACCGCAATTCAAACTTACCTGCCTTCAAGTCTTCTTCGCCCGATCACTTTCAAATAACTTTCTCTGCTTTCTTCAGCCTATATATCGTTTCCAAAATAGCATGAAAAAGTTTTCTCATTGTATTTCAAAACGAAAAATGTTCCATCTACATCTGGAAATACTAAAATATGTGCTTTTCTACAGTATTTTTTTAAAACTAGGTATGGACAAGGTTGTGACCCTTATTATTGGAACTTAAATCCAGATGGGGCCTGGTAAGGTTCTAATCATTTGATGGTATTCTTTTGTGAAGACTTGTACATCTTTAGGGCAATTTCTACTTTAAAGAAGTTATCATTTGTGGGAGGTCCCTCATGAAGATTTTAAATAGTTTGGGGAAATTTTCTCTTTCTTTGAAGGTTTTTATAATTCAGTGCAAACACTTGCCAACTGAGATGGTCACATTTCCCCACTGTGAAACCTCCTCATCAAAAATAAATCCAATCTCTCTTAATGTATTGACTGTAGCTACGCTGAAGGGTTCCCCCCTTCCTTTCTTTCCTTTTTTTAATGTTGAAAACACTGAAAAGAACAAACTTGTGTTTGAGTGAAAGTTTTTTTTATTTTTTTAAGTTGTACAGGGTGACAACCACAATAGAAAACTAGGGGATGCATATGCTAATACCATTGAGTAGAAGATTAAAATAACAATGATCAAAGGAAAGGGTGGCTGGATGTGTGACATTTCTTTCTTGCAACTCACTGAATCTTTATGGAAGCCTTATTGTTGGCACACACGTCCGAGGTTCAAAGGCAGACTCTATCAATAAAAGGCTTAGTCAGAGGCTAAAGTCGCTCTAATTTAAAAGGTAACAGATCTATAGATGAGCTAATAACTGCCAACAGCATCCCAAATTTTTTCAGCCCACAGCTGACAGATTCCTCCTTTCTTCCACAAGTCTGAGATCTCTTGATGTCTCATAGTCTCCTTGAAGACAGCCATCAGGCCAACTCAGCCCTGGAGCGCCTCAATCACCACACCCTTGGATCTCTGGTAAAGGGATACTCTTCAGTTCTCTGCATTTGCATCATTCCAAGGGCATCTGTCCCTGGTAACCCTTAATACGTCCCTTATGATATCAAAAATATTATGGATTTGTCTATTTTTGTTGTTGTTGTTGCTGCTGCTGCAACAAAAATATCAATCAACAGGTCATTTATGAATTGTATAAGTTAAAAAAATAAGTTTCTTTGGATCACAGGTCTGAAGACTGAGAAGTCCAGGGATATGATACTGGTGCCTGGCAAGGGACAATGTTGTCATGTAGCAGAGAGCATCCCTAGGAGAGCCCAAGCAACTTGTGGGCTGCCAATGCATCTGGGGGCACTATTTTCAATGAGCTATCAAATTCTATAACCTTCCAAATGAGTCACCCTGGAATGCCATCAGTCTATGAATTTGAGAGTTTATTTTCTAATAGTGAGCTTAAGGAACATAGTGAAACTGGAGCAGGACTCTGGTCTCAAGCATTGCAAGGACCTGGAGCCCACTTTGCATGCAGAGAGGCGATCAAAGACCTTCTGTGTGTCAGGTAGGTAGGTACAGGAGCTACCACCCCAGAGAAGGCAACAGCGTTTGTCCATCCAGACCATCTGGCCCACAAATGGGTGAACATCTCTAGTCGTCTGCGTCTCCACTGCTGTCACCCTTAATTTGTTGCAGCTGCAACTGTGACGGACAATGAGAGCAGGTGCAGGCACTCCTCTACCAGGAAATGTTCTCAGCCATTGCTTGGAGGACGAGAAATCTATTTTCTTCCTGGCAAGAGGGTGTGGAGCTCGAAAGGACAACAATTGCCAGTGGGGGTTGGGAGGCAGAGATGTCTACAGCAGCCTGCTTGTCTTCCTTCAGGGACACACCTGTATTCTGTACTCAGGTCACAGAAATCCTTGCACCACCAATACTTCCTGTAGCCAGGGGTGACCTTGCCCTTCCATGGAGGCTGGTGGTCCCTTCTGCCCTGCCTTATTTTTGATACCTGAAATCATTATCTAGGTGAATGACCTGTCTACTTGCTGGGATTCAGAACGTTTGGGTTTAAGGCAATTAATGTTTTTAACCCCTGCTTGAGTTTTTTCTGTGTATGGCTCCACCCTGCCATTCTGCTGCCTTTACTCTGCAGGTCTTTCCCCTGCCTTTGTGTTGGTTTGACTTTGTTACTTCATTTATGTTCAACCTGGCACAGCTTCTGCTAAATGTACCCAGCGGCCTTAGCATCACACTTTCTGTTTGGTCGACATCCTTACTGTGATTATAAACACAATGCTGCTTATTATTGCTAGTTCCGAATTTCCGTTTTCACTGTGGTATAATTTTTATATAGCTAAAAATTTCACACAGACTGAAACTCATGGTGGTAAAGTAGATAACAGTGTAGTAGTACATCTTAATGTATACAGTAGTAGATGTTTTTTAGTGTTTTCTCAAATATTAGATAGCCACTAACTAATGCTAGCTAGAATGTTTCTATCAACTTAAAAGGAAATCCCATAGCCAGTACCCATTTTTCCCTTATCCCCACCATGGCAGTTACGAATCTGCTTTCCATCTTGTATCTGCTGCCCTTTGAACATGTCAAAAGAATGGATTCCTGTAAAGGGGGTTTTCTGTTAGATTTCTTGCACTTAGTGTACATTTAAGTTTTCAAAACACATTTCATTTATTCACTATTATTATTAATATGCACACACACATTTGGGTTAATTTTTGCCCTTGGCCTTCAGCAGAGAAATACTTTATAAATGTTCTTTCCCTTTCTCTGGCTACATCTTCATGTGATACTGCATCGTAACATGAGCATTTAAAATTTCTTTTTTTTTATTTTAAATTTTTTATTTATTTTACATACCATTCAAAGTTCCCCTTTCCTTCTTTCCTCCTGCTCCCTAGCACATTAAGTTTCAATACACTACTATCTAGTGGTTTTCATTGTATTTTGGTGTTGTAACTAAGAAACTTTTGCCAGTAATGATATCATGAAGATCTCCAGCCGAGTCTCCTGTAAGTGTTTTGTATTCTGAAATTTCTTATGAATGACTACTTGGGTTTTGTACATGGTGTGAAATAGGGCTCACATTCATTTCTCAGCATGCAGACCTCCAGTTCTCCTGGGATTATTTGCCGAAAGATGACTCCTTCCCTTTGGAATTGTCCTGACTCCCCTGTTGATAATTAAATAACTACTTTCTGGAATTTCGGTTCTGTTCCATTGATCTTTATGCTCGCGTAAATACCAGAGCCACATTGTTTTGATTATTATAGATTTTATGTGAGTTTTGAAATCAGAAAATGCCAGTCCTCTAAATTTTCTAATTATTTTAAAGAACACACCAGCTGTTCTTAGATTTGTTTCCCATGAGATTTTGAATCAGAGCCTCCATTTCTGAATAAAAGGTGGGTGGAATTTTCAGAGGCATTGCATTGAATCAGTAGAGTAATTTGGGGAAATTTTATGATCCTAGCAATGTTAAGCTTGTTAGTCTATGAGCATAGGTGTCTTCTGCTTATTCATGCTTTCTGGTTCAATGTAATTATATACTGTCAGTATATATGTCTTTACGGATTTATTTACTTTAAAATATTTTATTTTAATAATTATAGTATCCTTGAATGGTATTATTTTCTTTTTATGTTTCTGATTATTCATTAATATTGTATAGAAATTTAACTATTTTTTCATAATGATAATGTAGCTTATAAATTTTCTGAAATTATTAGCTAGTAAGTGGGTTTTATGGATTCTTTGGGGTTTTCTCTGCATATAGTAATATATAATTTGTAAATTGAGATTATTTTAATTCATTTTAAACTACTGGTGTAGTTATATTTAACACAATGTAAAGGTGGATAGAAGTGATGAGAGTGGTATGTTCTTTCTGTTCTTCATTTTAAAGAAAAGCTTTTGCCCTAAATTATGACTCTGTGAGTTTTGAAGATGCTGATTTGATAGTAGGAGTTTCCTCTAACTTCTGATTTCTATATTGAGTGTTGTATTTATTTCAAATGTTTATTGCTTTGATGCTTTGATTCAGATAAGCAGGATGGTCATTTTCGTCTTTTCTATTAAAATGGGGTATTATATCAATCAATTTTTATATGTTAAACTAATATTTCCTTGTGGAATACATATAACTTGGTACTTCACTTTTCAGCTGGCTAGGATTTTGTTGAGTATTATTTTTACATATATATTTACAAGTGACACTTGGTCTATAGTTTGTTTTATAATATCTGTCTATGCTTTTGATATTAGGAATTTCAAGGAATGAGTAAAGACACCTTATTTTCTTTTATATGTCTTGAAATTATTTATAGAATTCCAGTGTCAATTTTCTAAATATTTGTCAGAATTTGCCTTGGAAACCATCTTATCCGTGTGTGTGTGTGTGTGTGTGTGTGTGTGTGTGTGTGTGTATATATATACACACACAGAGGTACATATAAATATACCTATTGAGTCCATACATGTATGTTTTTAGGGGATGACTGCTTGTGATTGGATAACCTATTAGGATACCTATCTTTGGGTCCTTGGAGTAGACTTAATATTCTCTTGGGAGCTCTTCATCAAGGTGTGGGGCTTGTAAGTTTTCCTTTGTCCATGTTGGGGCATCAGTTGGTAATGTCACTGTGCAGGTCTTTTTAGGCAGCCATATTGTTGGGTATTATCTGGATATCTAATAGTGTTAGTTGGTTTATAGTACTCCTCAAGACTTCCATTTTCTTTATTTACTTTTGTATGATTGTTTATATTCATTATTGATAAAAACAGTTTTGGAACCTCTAACTATTATTGTTAAATTGTCCTCACCTCCGATTCTGTCATTTTTCTTCATATGTTTGGCTATTCTGTTTTTAGGTGTGTCATTATGTTATAATAGTTGCATCTATCTTCTTTTTTTCATCTATCTTCTTGATAGAGTAATATTTTTATCATAGAAAAACTACTTCTCATGAATAATGCTGCTATGAACACAGTTGAGCAAATGTCCTTGTGGTATAAGTATCTACCCTTGGGGTATATGCCCCAAAGTAGTATTGCTGGCTGGGTCTTGAGGTAGATTGATTCCAAATTTTCTGAGAAACTGCTATACTGCTTTCTGAAGTGGCTGTATGGGTTTGCTTTCCCACCAGCAATGGAGGAGTGTTCCCCTTACTCCACAACCTCTCCAGCATAAGCTATCATTGGTGTTTTTGGTCTTATCCATTCTGACTGGTGCAAGATGGTATCTTGGAGTCCTTTTGATTTGTATTTCCCTGAGTGTTTAGGATGTTGAACATTTCCTTAAGTGTCTTTCAACCATTTGCAGTTCTCCTGTTGAGAATTCTCTTATTAGATCCATATCCCAATTTTAAATTGAACTATCTGGTATTTGATGTCTCATTTCTTGAGTTCTTTATGTATTTTGGAGTATAGTCTTCTGTCCCTTGTGGAATTGGTGAAGATCTTTTCCCAATCAGTTGGCCACCATTTTGTCTTATTGACTGTCCTTTGCCTTACAGAAGCATCTCAGTTTCAGGAGGTCCTATTTATTTATTGTTACTCTCAGTGTCTATGCTACTGGTGTTCTATTTAGGAAGTTGTCTCCTATGTCCATGATTTCAAGGCTATTTTTCACTTTCTCTTCCATAAGGTTCAGTGCGGCTGGATTTATGTTGAGGTCTTTGATCCACTTGGACTTGAATTTTGTTTATGGGAATAGATGTGGATCTATTTGCATTCATAATAGCCAGAATCTGGAAACAACCTAGAAGCCCCTCAACCAAGGAAGAGAGAGAGGAATGATAATATGAACAAAGGGGTCAAGATCATGATGGGAATACCCACCGCAACAGCTGACCTGAGCTAGTGGGAGCTCACTGACTTTGAATTGACAATGGGGAAACCTGCTTAGGACTAAACTAGGCCCTCTGAATGTGGGTATCAGTTGTGTGGCTGGGGCAGTCTGTGGGGACATTGGCAGTGGTGTAACATGAAGGGCCTGTTCGTTAGGGGTTCTGTTCTGCCCAGTTCCCACAGCCAGTAAGCCCCCAAAGAAAATCACACAGAGGTCTATATTAGTGACAAACTGATTGACCCATTATCTCAGGCTTCTTTTTAACTCTTATAACTTATATCAATCCATTTTTCTTATTTATGTTAGCCACATGACTCGATACCTTTTTCAGCAGGGCAGGTCATATCCTGCTTCTTCTGTGGTCTGGGCAGGACTGGGGGAAGAGCTTCCTTCTTCCCAGAATACTCCTGTTCTCATTGCTCTGCCTCTACTTCCTGCCTACACTTCCTGCCTGGCTATTGGCCAATCAGCATTTACTTAAAACATAATTGACAGAATACAGAATTGTCCCATACCACAGTGGGATCAGGACTTATCCCTAGTACTTGAATTGGCTTTTTGAAGCCTGTTCTTTTGGAGGGATACCTTATTCAGCCTTGATATAGGGAGAAGGGCCTTCGACCTGCCTCAAAGTGATGTGGGTGACTTTGTTGACTCCCCAAGGGAAGCCTTATCCTCTCTGAGTAGTGGATGGAGGTGGAGTGGGGTGGGGTGGAGAGAAGTTTGGGGGAGTGGGAGAAAGGGAGGAAGTGGGAACTGGGATTGGTATGTGTAATGAGATAAGATTATTTTAAAATTTTTTAAAAAATAGACTTAACCTATTCCTTTGTCTCTAATAAGTTTTGTCTTAGGTTCTTTTTTTTTTTTCTGGTAGTATAGTCACTTCAGCTTTCTTTGAATTTCTGTTTACATGAAATGTCTTTTTCCGTCCTTTGACTCTCATTCTGTCTTGTTGTTGAATCTAAATGAGTTATTATAGATACCTATCTCTTATTCATTGGAGTGCTTTGTCCATTTACATTTATATAAATTATATACCATAGCTATTAATAATAGAGGATTCAGTTCTTTTATTTTACTTTCTTTTTATATGTTTTATATCTTTAATTCATGTAGGATCTATCTTCACATAAAAGGAGTGTTTTGAGAGTCCTCTGAGGTGGTGGATTTGTCAGTTTTCTTCTACTTTATATAAGCTTTGTTATACATTTTAAAAATATAATACAATATAACTAATTATTGTAGTCTTCTATCAGTATATGAAATTCTAAGTTATACCTTTCATAGAATTCTGTTTTCCAAGTAATATTAATATATTTCCTCTCTCCACTCACACATGAATTTAAGTCATATATGTATTGGTAACAAATATATAAATTTAAAACTTCACCTCAGTCATTTTGTATTAACTATATCTCTTTATATGTAAATATCATGCTGTGTGAACTCTAACTTTGTTATCTCACTGTGAGGATTTCTGCCTTAGCATGATTTTAGCCAGGTCACTCCTGACATTGGGAAACATTAATACTCTTAGTATTTACCCCACTCATATTTAAGCTTCATTTTCATTAGATGGCTTCTGGAGTCTCTGATCCAGTTGCAAATACTTTTTACCTTTTAAATAATGTTTTCAATGTTCCAGGTATTTATTATATACTTATTTGAATAGCTTGATTTTTACATTCCAGCTTGACAATTATTTCTAGCTATATCTGTTTTAATATCTTTGTTGTGGTAAAATACACATAACAGAATAGCCCCTAAAAATAGTTCCCAGTTATTTTTAAGCCTATTATCCAATGGCACTAAAAATAGTAAAATATTGTAAAGCCATCACTATCAACCTCAGTGGTTTTCTCCATCCCAAAGAGACCTGCATACCTGTGAAGAAGGAGCTCTCCATTCTCTTCTCCCTTGCCCCATTTGCTAGAAACATCTATTCTACTTTATGACTTTATGAATTTGCTTGTTTCAGGTACTAATGAAATCCTACAGCGTTTTATCTTTTTGTGTCTATATTATTTCATTTGGCATAACTTTAGAAGCTAGCTATTTTTTAGCATGTATCTGAATATTGTTTACTTTTAAGTTTGAATAATATTGCAATGTAATATCCTATCATCTTTTGTTTATTCATGTGCTAACAGGCACTTGAGCCCATAATATTGTTATGAATATTGTGGTACAAGTATCTCTTTGAGTTCCCAATTGCCATTCTTTAGGGGATATGCTTAGAAGCAGAGTTTCTTTATCATGTGGTGATTGTGACTTTTTTTTGGAGACACCCTCACTGCTTCCCACAGTAACTGTACTATTTTGCACTCCCAGGAGCAATGCACAAGGCTTCTATTTTCTGCACACTTTCACCAATGCTTGTCATTTTTGGGTTTTAAATTTTTAAACATTAATGAGAAACACAGTAAAGCTATGTGGTTTAGTTGACTATTCCTTAATGGCTAGTCATATTGATCTTCTTTCTGTATGTTTCCTGGACAGATGTCCATCTGCTTTGGTAAAATATTTATTTATGTCTTTGCCTGTGTTAGTTTGGGGATATTTTGTCTTTCTTCTGCCATGTTGTAGCATTTTATGTATTCTCAATATTAATGCCATTGCAGAGATGCGACTCTCAAATACATTATTCCATCCTGTGGGTTGTCGTTTCTACTTACTCCACAGTGTATTCTGATGCACAGAAGTTTTAAATTTTGATATAGTCAAATTTATGTGTTTTATAGTTTATGTTTTTGGTGTCATACCTAATAAATCTTTTGAAATCTTTTGTCTGAAACTTTTGTGTTACATTTTCTTCTAGGATTTTTGTAGCTCTAGTCCTTACATTTAGGACTTTAATCCAGTTTTGCTAATATTCAAATAAGGTGTTAGGTAAGCATACAATTCCCCTCTCTCTTTCTCTGTCTTTCTCTCTTTCTTTATTTAGGGCATGTAGGTTTCTCAGCTCCTTTTGTGAGAAGGTTTTCCATTATTTATTAAATGCTTTTGGCTCCTCTGTCCTAACCAAATAAGTCATATGCGTGGGAGTTTATTTTTGGGTTCCGTATTGTTTCCATAGGCCCATATGTCTTCTCTTATAGTGTTGCTACAGTGTTTTGATTATTACAGATGTGAGATAAATATTGAAATGAAGAAACATGAGTCCTCAAACTATTCTTTTTTGGTCTCAAAGTTGTTTTGGCTATTTGGGATCTCTTGAGATTCATATAGATTTTAGGATGAATTATTCTTTTCCTTCAAAAAAATACTATCAAGCTTTTGATAATAATTGTACTGAAATGTGGATTTCTAGGTATTATTACCTTTATAATCTTAAGTTTCGCAGAACATAAATAAGACACTGCTCCATTTATTCATGTATTAATGAATGAGTGATATAACTAATAATACAATTTGTTTTAGCTAGCTTTTGCCATTTTCAGTGCAATTATTCACTTCATTAATTCCTAAATTTTTAATCCTTCAATTTTTAAATTTCTTTTTTTTTGAGAACACATGCAGAGAAATTGACTTGTGCATGCTTATTTTGCATCCAATTACTTTGTTGAACTTGTTTATTGATTTTAGATTTTTGCATGCAGAACTTTAAGGTTTTCTATATGTAAAACTGTAATTTGTTTCCATGAAGATATTACTTTTCTCTTAGTTTGAATGACTTTTTATTTCATTTCCTTGCCTAATTGCTCCAACTAAGACTCCTAATCCTGTGCTGAAGAAGCAGTGAGACCCTCTCTTTGCTTTCTTGTAGATCTGTAGCAGGGGAAGCTTTTGGATCTCTTTATTCAGCAAATAGGATGCTAGTTAGGAGGTTTTAACAACACGTAGCCTTAGGCTGGGTGTGGTGGCACAAACCTTTAATCCCAGGACTTGGGGGCAGAGGCAGGCATATCTTTGTGAGTTCCAGGTCAGCCTGGTCTAAAGAGCGAATTCCAGGAAAGTTGGGGCTACACAGAGAAAACTTATCTCAAAATAACAACAACAACAACATCAACAAAATAAAGGAGAGAAGAAAAAAGAAAGAAAGAGGAAAGGAAACTATACGTATCCTTGATTATGTTAAAAAATTTATATCAAACTTTGAATGTCAAATGCATTTCCTGCATCAACGAAATGGTCATGTGTGCTTTTTCTTTCATTTTATTAATGCTTGTATTACATGGATTGGTTTTCATATGCTGAGCTATCATTGGCCATGATATATAATCTTTTCAATGTGGTCCTCAATTTGGTTTGCTAGCATTTTGTCAAGGATTTTGGCATCAGTACGATATGGAATATTTATCTGTCATTTTCCTTTCCTGGCTTCATTTGACTTTGCAATCCAGGTAATACTGATTTTTTCTCCCCTCAGTAAGATTAGTATTAGGTCATCTTTGAATGTCTTGTTGCTTTCAGTCAAGAAACTGTCTAGTCCTGGCCTTCTCTCTGTTCACTGCTTTTCTGATGGCTGGATTCAATGTCCTTGTCAACAACACATCTACTCATCCTTCCTGTTTCTTTATACATGGGTTGTGTGCTGGGATGCCATTTTGATCTAATCTAGCTGCTTGAATGGAAATCACTTGTCTTGTTCATTTTCTGTTTTCACACATAGGATAGGACCCTACAAATTTCTGCCTATCAATCAAATTAGGCCCCAAATGCTTTCATAACTAAAGGATTGCAAGACACTGAAGCTTATCCATGAATGTGAATCATACAGCAATGAAAAAACCTAGTCTTTGTGGCATGGACCACATGACCTCTCGTCCCTCTGAAGCCTCAAGTACTTATTAACTTGTTTTTACAGAGACTATTTCCTGACTTCTATATTAGACAGCTTTTTAAATAGTTTGTTTTTACCTAAGATACAGCGGTGTTCAAGTAAATAGTGACACCCATGCTAAGAGAATGTCACGTTATGAAACTGTTGCTGATTTTAGTGCACCTGGCTTGTCATACATTATGGAGTATGGAAAGGCGTCAGTGTGTTGGGAGACAGGAGCTGGTGTGTTTGCTTCCAAGACTAAACAGCATGTTCCTTCATTTTAGGGGAGCATGTAATTCAGATAAAACGGGGAAGCAGCTCAGTTAATAAAACAGACAGTGCAGAGGTCTTTATGAAGCCTTTTGATGTGTTGCTGTCTCAATATACCATGAGAATTCTGAGAAGGATGATACCCCTCAGCCTGGCAATTCAGTAAGGTTAGATGCAACATCAAAAAGAAAAAAAAACCAACAGTTTTCTCTTTCATTCTTAAAATATATCTAAAGGACCCACTTCAGAGTATAAACCCCAGGGCTAAGAGGTGCCCCTCAGTTAGCCCATTTTGAAAATATACTTCAAATTCTTTGTTCACTTTCTTTTAAAAGAAGGACCATTCATAGATGGTTACATAAATAACCTTTACAAACCCAGTACACACTTTTCACATTTCCTTTTCCAATTGGTTTGAATGTCTGACTCTCCAGGCCCTGAAGCTAGAGTGGTCAGACAGTCCAAACGCAGAGAAATCACTGATAGCCAGAAGTTGCTGAGCTCAGGTTCCACGACGACGTGATGATGGCTTCATGGAAGCAGTAATGGACTCTTGGGTGAAGGCTGGGGAGGAATTAGCTGCATAAACAGGCTGTTGAATCTGCTCCTTTTTCTATAGTGCAAAGAGTGTGAAGAGGCGATCTTAACGTTCAGAGTGGCGTCTTTTGGCCAGCACTCCAGAGCAAAGCATGGAGCATTGTCAAGTGTAATATAAAATGTCCTAGAAAGCTTGCAATTTATGAGTTTAATGGCACATCTGAGGATTACCGGGGTTTTTCCATCTACTTATAATGGTCCAAGACTTATTTAACAGAGAGGAAGCAAGATGATTATTCCTGATCTCTTACTATCATTCTTCCCGTCTTGCTGACTTCAGATGTTGGGGGTGCAGCAGGTGTAGGATTTGTAGGTTGTTTTGGCCGTACTTGAGAATCATGCACAAAGGATGAAGAGGAAGCATGGCTCTTAATGAGCTATAAATGCTTCATTATCTGCAAATGGGATGATCTTACAAATCTCACACATTATTCTTTGTTCATCTGTGTTTTAGTTCAAGAACTTTTAAAAAAATGTAGGCTCAAGAGCTTCTTGGCATTGTGATTTCTTTCTATTAGCACCATCGATCTGAGGACCAAGGACTATAGGAGAACTGCTTAGATGGCCAAGTTATGGATCCAATTCATCTCTAAGATTGCAACCATTGATGTATATTGATTATGGAACTTAATGCATAAGTTAATAGGCACTCATGAAACATATTGTTTATCATGCACCAATCATATTCACCCTCCCTTCTATCTTCTCTCCTGAGCTAGTTAATTTCTCTTTCAAGTATTTTAACAATTGAGTAATTCTCCCAGTACTTCTTCTCCCCCCCTCCGCCTTTTTTGAAAAGGAAAAACTTGGAGTGTTTGAGTCCAAGCTGAGAGTGTTCCTTGTTTCCTATCTCTTGATGGCAAGGATTCAAATTTTCTTCCTTGGCCCTCTTGTCTTTGTAAATAAAAATTTCCCAATATTTTTATTGGCCACAACTTTATTAACTTTCTTTTGGTGTGTGTGTGTGTATGAATGCATGCACGTATGTCTGTCTGTCTTTATGCTCCGCCATATGTCATTGCTCAGAATAGAAAGCCTTTCTAACTTTAGGTAATAAATAACAAATTTTCAAGAGCTAAACTGGAAACGCCACCTCTGACTTATTCCATCGTTTCTGGCTCATGCTTCTATAAAACACAAAGCACATACTTTCTGACCACAATTGAAACCATTTTCAAATAGTGTTTTTGGAGGAATGAATGTGTATAAGACTTCTGCAAACCATTTGTTGAGACAGCCATGAAAATCTTTGCCGTTCTCTACTGGATTTTTCTTTCTTTCTTCCTTTTTCTCGGCGAGCATTTTAAGGTTAATGTAACAATAGGGTGGGACAATTTACTCTTTGAGAAACAGAAAAATATCTAAAGAACATACCACCTGCTAGGGACAACCCACAACATGTGATCTGAGGAAGGAAGAAACTTGATACAAGTCTGACATTTCTCTCACTGATGGCCCCCCAGAGAAGATCCAAACTATCCAACCAGGTTCTTCCCTTACAGAAGGGCTTTCTAATGGCCAGCTTTTCCATTGAGCTCCCTTCTTCTGTGACCCACCAATGCTGACACCCCCTCCTGTGGATATTATTCAGTGGCTGAGAATCTAAGCATGTGCTAATACCCAGGCCCTTGTCCTCATTCTCTGGAGTTTTCTGGGTGACTTGCTGTGAATGGCCAGGTGTGGAAGGTAGAGACACACGGAAGAAACAGCCAAGCTCAGGATTTATATTTGTCTAATGCCACATGTTCCCAAATGCTTTCTGGGCTGTTTCAAAACTGGTCTGCACAGATATTAATCTCTGTGACCATATGTCTGAAGCTTTTCATCACCAGGGAACAGCTGAAAGTAGTTGGTGGTACTCTGTGTGATCCGTGGTAGGTGTTGTAAGTCCAGCCAGAAGAAGAACATGTGTCTGGGGCTTTGGGGCCATGATGAGAAATGCCTGCTCCTCCTCATTCCTATTTTTTGAGCGTGACTGCAAGTCTGCAATTGTTAAGCCTCAGGTAAATTTACTTCCTACAAAGAAGGATTGGAGTGTGTGTGGGTTCCCTCAGTGGATGCAGGAGGTAGGATGCTGCTGTCCTGGGTATCTCTTACCTTCTTTGCAATGCACAGCATCACACTTTCCAGGCTGTACCTTCTCAATGCGAACACAAACACTGCAAAACACATCCTGAACAAGAGAAATGTGCTATGCTTAGGCAAGATCCAATCTCTTCTTTCTTGTTTTTTAGGTGGCTAATTTATATATTAGCAGCCATTTACCCTCTGTGTTTCTTCAACTGTAAAACAGACACAAAGGCACCAGCTATTTCACTGTGGTTACATTGTAAAGCAATCGAATGGTGGTTATAAGTATATTGGAAGAAAAAAATCTGCACAGAGGAACCAGACTGATTGGGGTGGGGAATCACAAAGATAGCATACAACTGTTTCATTCTATGGAAAGAATGCTTGTGAACGTGCAATTGTAGTTGGTGAGAGTCCACTCTGCCTTTCTTACAAGATCCTCATCAACATTATCACTGCTGTGATTTTCCCTACATCAGAGCATAAACATAAAGATATGGACAACCCCTGCCCCCAACCAAAAACAAACAGACGAGCAAGCAAGCAAGAAAAAAAATCTGAGTGTGCAGTGCAGGGTCATCTTATGTTTGGGACAATAAATACCCACCCAACTTTAATTGATTCTAGCTTGCCTAATTCATGGCATTTTGCCATTTTAGCTCTCTTAGTCTTGAAAGTATTTTACTTGTACGTAGATACAGCATACTCTTCCTTTGGCCACCCAACCTTCCCCACAATGTTGAACGAAAGTTAGTGATGACTACAGTTGACATTCATTATTTGGGACGCAATATAATTGGTGCTTAGGAGGGGGGTAAAGGAGGTTGCTGTGGCTGGACTCACCAGTTAGGTAGAGTGTTCCCTGTCTGTGGATCATCCTGGATATTTATAACAAATGGGAGAAAATGGTTGCCTTGGTAGTTCTCTCAAGGAAACAGGATGGAGATGGCACATGGCCAGAGAGTTGATAAATAACGTATAGTAAGAAATTCTTCACAAAATCTTCCAGAAGGGGCAGGGGGAGAAATGGGGAATTATTTGGTGAGGAGTTAGACTACTGCTGTGAGCAACTTTTCTTTTTCTGAAAACTAAGGATTTTTCTTCCAGTATACTTATAACCAGCATTCAATTGCTTAACAATGTAACCGCAGTGAGCCCTCCGAGCAGTTCTGAATAGCTGGGACCATGTGTCTGTTTTACAGTTGAAGAAACATAGAGGGTAAATGGCTGTTAAATCTGCACAGAGGAACCAGATGCCAACATCCACATTCAGGTAGCCATTCTGCAGCTGCAGCTCAGCCAGGTCTTGGGCGATGAGTATTACTCAAATAGGTAAGACAGGAGAGCAGTAATTATTGAGTCAGCTATAATAGT
Source organism: Microtus ochrogaster (assembly GCF_000317375.1). NCBI lineage: Eukaryota > Metazoa > Chordata > Mammalia > Rodentia > Cricetidae > Microtus > Microtus ochrogaster. The sequence goes on along the minus strand of NW_004949101.1, from coordinate 1,297,643 downwards.
GGGCCCAGAATTAATAGAATTTTCTGTGCAAAACAAGACTAGTATTGTTTTGTTCTACCCCTTGTCCTAAAATGGCTTCAGAAGTCATTGTTTTGAATCTATACTTCATCTTAAATCCTAGACCTGCACTGTCCAACATAGCAGCCGCAAGCCACTTTGGACTTGAGTATGTGACAAGTCCAAATTGAGAAAAATTGTGCAATGTACTCAGTATTTTAAAGAGTTCATCAGAAAAAAATGTAGCAAAGATCATTAATAGTTCCTTAGATTGCTTATATAAGTGATGATAGTTTAGGTATATTGGATTACACAAATATATTAATATTAGTTTTATTTGTCTGAAAAGGCATTTGAATGTGTACAACATCTTAAATTTTTATTTATTTTTACTTGATGTGTATGTTTCGCCTAATGTATGTATGTATATCACATGTGTGGCTGGTACCCAGGGAAACCAGAAGAGGAGGATTGGATCTCTTGGAACTGGAATTACAGATAGTTTCGAGTCAACATGTTGGGAACCAAACTTGGGTTCTCTGCAAGAGCTGCAAATGCTAAACCATCTCTTTAGCCCCTGCACAATATTTTAATTTTGCAGCTGTAACCCATATTAGATCTCTGTTGGAGAGGAATGCCTCAGAATCTCAAGCACAATGAGAGATAGACTGGGCTGACCTAAGCTCAGTAACTTAAATTTGTTATCCAGAGCTTGTAAAATTTAAACAACTCAGTGAGTAGGTTATAAACTTTCATTGAAGAGCTCAAGAGAAAATAGAAATTAAATAGGAACAGCCGTTCAACAAAACCAGGGCTATTGGATGAATAATGTTGTAAATTTCTATAGCAGGGCGATTTATACCGGGTAACATTTAAAACCTGTTTTAGATGAATTCATAAACTTGGGGTGGGGAGGGGAGGCATATTTTACTCTGTAATTAATTGGTTTGTCAAATATTTGCTGGGGGGTTTTGTGCTCCTTTGTGTTTCTGACGGGGCCTACAGTAATATCTTAGTGAACAAGAAGATGAAACAATTGCTTATTGCAGAGAAGAAAATGAAGCTCTCACACTCTCGCCCATGTGTGATAAAGAGTTGTCCTATTTATCTTCAAACCTATTTCACCCCTAAGTTCTGAAAGCCCTGTGGAGTGTATATGTTCATAAGTCCCTTGTCTGCCCCAGATCCATGAGTCTCGAATAGCCTAGGGCCTGGTTCTCTCACATGAGCCCTGAACCTGCTTACAGAAGTGCTGCCTTTATCTTTGCCATTTCTCTTTCATAAGAATGATTTATTAGCAAATCAAATCTAGAGAATATTTTAAGAGAAAGTATATGCCTCTTATCAACAATATTACTATTGATGCTGACAATAACCCCTACCCGCTCCCACTCCTGATAGCCTAATGGATGAAGAATGGAGCTAGCTGGGGGAGCAGGGGCTCTGGAGAACTCACATGACCTGCCTGGTGAGTGAGAGTGTAACTATTCCATCATTGGGAGGGAGCTTCAAGGTTCTACCTCTGGATAAAAGAATCAGAGTTGGGGGTCAGATCTGGAAAAGGTGCATTTTCTGAGTATCTTGAGAACCTTCTGGATTCCTCTTGCACCCTGCTGTAAAATTAAAGCAACAACACATTCTTTACAGTGAATTGAAGATCTTTATTTTTGTTCATAGCCCACAGTAGGAAATGCTTTTGGCTTTGAGAACTAGCCCACAGATGCATGACAGAGGCCAACGGCTCCACACGGAATTGTCCCTGTACTGTGTCGTGTTCTTAGGTAAGCTTGATTTCCTTTTTTCTTCTGTATTGTGCAAACGACTGTCTGTTGTCATCACAACTTAGTAATAGTCTGTAGCCTGCCACTTGAAAAGACTAGGAAATATGGCCCCTTCCAGTTCCTGGGGTCAAATTAAACCTAGAAACCAGAAAGAACGAACAGGCCCACCTGGCCTAGCAGTGGTCTCTGATGCATCTTCTGTTGTTTTTTGTTTTTCAGTTCAGAATTCTTTCTCAGTGATCTTGGGGCCGGTAGCCGTGCCCCAGCTTCCCTACTCTCATGGTGATGGTCACCCGTGCCATGTCCACATCAATGCATTTAGGGCAATAAAGAGCGAGAGTTGTAAAGAACTGAGCAAAAGCCGGCACTGTGAGCCGGGAGGCACAAGGACACTCTTCTCCAGGTCTCCTCACCCCCTTCTGTCCCACTCCTCAGAGCCTTTCTTCTTTATGCCCAGGCATTAGCCTTAAACTGACTTTTTTTTTTTTTTTTTTGGTTAATTTCATTTTTTCAGAAACTCAAATAATATTATAGAACTTAAGTGGTAGAATCAGGATTAAAGCCAAAGGGATCTAGTTTTTATTTTTATTTTCTTTATTTGTGACCTTGGGGTTGGAATCAGGCCTCATCCATATTCAGCCAGTGGTGGGCCACTGAGTTATCTTAGTCCTCTTTTAGTCTGAGAGAGAATCTCACTAAGTTGTCCAGGCTAGCCTTAGTCTCCCAAGCGGTTGGAATTTTAGGTCTGCAATACCAGGTCCAGCTAAATTGGTCTTTTTCTCTTTTGGATAAAGGACTTGGAGTCAACCTTTCTGATCTGTCTGACACTAAGCATGGTATGAGTTAAATATGAGGCTTGCTGCCTAGACCCCTGCTCTCCTTTCCCTCTCTACCATAGCAAACGAGGGGGTCTTCTGGCTCCCAGGCGGCAACGGAGGAGCCTTTCCTTTATTGTGATGGCGTGCTGTGTCATACAAGCCTCTTGGGTCTTCTGGCTTGTACAATGGGGAAAACGCAGGCCTCTGAAGCAAGACACCCTCTCTCCCACAAAGCCAGAGGGCAGCCCTGGTTCTTGTGTTTAGGTTTTGCATTTTGAGCTAAATGTCGAATTCACCAGCTGCTCCAGCTCCACTCCCACTGCCCATCTTTTGGGGGGAAAATCTGCTAGCTGTTCAGACCACACAAGTGAAAGGGAACTTGCAAACAGCTGCCCTGCCCTCTGACTTGGCTTTAACAGCCCTCCTAGGAAGTAAGGTCGCAAGTTCACCGATGGCAGGAAAAGCCCACCGGTGTCCTGAGCGATCCCACACATTGACTGTGCCTCCCTAATTCATAAAGAAGCCACAGTGCCTCTGGAGCTCAATGACTTTTCCATGTGTCTGGTATTTTTAGTTCTAAGCACCATCTTCGGCGCTTCTCCGACATGTGTTGGAGGACGGCCCCGTGGCCCCGTATTAAGATAATTATTTTAACTGCTGTTTTGAAACACACCACAGCCCTGGACCAAGAAGCTTCCTACCCAGTAACCCACACAGTTGGTTAAGCAAAAATTGATCCCTAGTCAATCAAATGAATCTAATAAGTTGTAGATAAATACACGATTTCATCACCTGCCGTACAGCACCCAAAGGGAGGCGAGTGACCTCATTGGAGGTGTTGATTCCCCTGTAATAAATGGATCAGCGGGCGCTTGTGCTAAGCAATTGGTGTTCTGACAAGGGCTATTGCTGCAGTAAACGGCAATAGCACGAATGTGCAGGAGGGACCTGCGGCCAGGCGTGTGAGCATGACTACCCGGAATCTGTCCTAACAGACTCCATCATAAATTAACCTCTATAAATCTCATTGCTTGTTGCTTTACTGACATGCATGCCCTGCCAAAATATTCCATTCTTGAAAGGGCTGTGTAAGTAGATTAAATGGTTTCTGTCTTTGGGAATGTGGAAACCTTTATTTGTTTTTTTAAGCGACTTTTAAATATCCTCAGGTTATGCGTCAAACAGATGTCGGGGTAAATGGTCCTGACCCATTTAGACATTTCTTCGTTTAGATGAAGGTCTGGTTTCTCCAGATCGTGTGTAGCTCGACTTGTTGGGAAAGCACCTGACAAAACTGTGGGACTGGTAAGCCAGGCTTGCCGGCTTGGTGGTGTGACTTTTAACGGCAGGCCTGAGGAAACTAAGATAAATTAAAACCTAATTGGGTCCGTTAACAGTTTTAGCAGCCTGCGCCTATGAGTCCCATGAGGACACTTTAAAAGATGTTACAGTTCAGCTCCCGTTGCAGGCTCTGCTGTGGAATGAGGCCAGAGCAGTTGTCTCTCCAATCCATTTCTCAAGCCCAAACTTTTTTTTTTCTTTTAGGTTCACACAGTGCAGATGTCACAATTACTCTTCACCCCACTACTTCAGAAGAGGCAGAAAGGTCCTGGATGTGGATGCCCCAACACGAAATCTGGAGAGCACTCGTCAGATTGAGAGACTCCTCAGAGCCATCGCTGAGGGCAAGGAAGCTCACTGCAGGCAGGAATCACAGGACCCTCCACTGCCTTCCAACTTCTTCCTGGCTTCTGGCTTCCTAGCTGTCTTGCCTTTGCTGTTGCTTTGGTTTTTTTTTTTTTTTTTTTTTTTTTTGAAACAGGGTTTCTCTGTAGCTTTGGGAGCCTATCCTGGAACTAGCTCTTGTAGACCAGGCTGGCCTCGAACTCACAGAGATCCGCCTGTCTCTGTAACTCATTTGTTTTGTAACTTGACAGTGCTTGTCAGAGAGAAAATACTCTTTCAGTGACGACAGAACCAACTTTCCTCAAGTCTTCTCTCACCATCTTTCTGTTGTCATCATCGTCTTTCTGTCCCCCTCTTTTGGGCGCTGGTTTGGAGCAGCTGGAGAAGGTTGCTACTTGGGTACCACTTTATTTAGGGACTTCGCAATGGACCCCTTTCACATTTGAGGAAGAACTCCAAAGCTTCCAGAAACTCATTTGTACCAAGGGACTATGAACTGTGAAGGGGCTACTCGTGTTTCTTGCAGTGAGTGAGAGCAGGAACCTGTGATGTTACTGACTGGGCCAACTTAGATTTACTAATTTATCGGCTCCATCTTAAGCGTAGACCATCCGTTCAGAGTTAGCTTACAAACCTTGCTTCTGGTAATTCGATATTACAGGCCCCTGAGACTACTTAGTGGGTCTGTAGTAATGGTTTGACTAAATGTGCCTCTTCTGCTGCTTTCCAAACTAAGCAGACAGGCTGATCAGGACCTAGAGGTATTGAAATTTCTAAATTAAAACAACAGATAGATTCACTTACAGAGATGATCCTACAAAATTAAACAGACTTAGACTTAGTTTTCACGAAATAAAGAAAGTCATGTGTGGTTTTGGGAGATCTCTGTTGTTTCTGTTAATTGGTCTGGAGTAATTAGAGATAATCTTGCCATGATTGGGGAAAAAAATCTCAAAAAGAGACGTAAAATGGCCAGTCTCAGTTCTCTTGGTCACCCTGGCTAACTACTCAACTATCAACACCGGGTAGACCTTTAATGCTCATTTGGGGCCCCACGTCTTAAACTGTATAGCAAATTCAGTAAAACTATTGGTCCTTAGGACTAGCCAATCCTCTTTAAGAGCAGGATGAGTTCAGGATTTGAGTCATTCACTTAGACCAGTGGGGAATGTAACAGGCCCAGGACCTTAGTAGGCTCACACACCTTTGCATAATTGACTCCATAATGAAAGCACCATTCAGGCTGTCAAACTCAGCTTTGTAGACAGCCCCACCAGCCAAAGCCAAGACAAAGTCCCAATCTGTCCATGGTTCTGGGAAAGTCTCTAAAACGTACTACCCTGCTTTTTGTCTTCCATAGTTCTGCTTCTAGCTAACTGATCTTGTTAACTGGAGTATGTAAAACCCAGAACATGGATTTGTGCTTAAAAGCTCATCCTAAGGAAGGCTTGGTGCTATACTGGGATCCTGAATATCCAGTGTAGTCACTGGCTGACTAATAAAGATTTTCTATTGGCTTAAACTCATGTCTGGGCAGTCTTCTCTAGAAGCTAACCCACGACATTTCTGTTTCATCGATTCTCTTACCCACTCATGAAAACTCCCATCCCTAAGTATCTCTTCTTTCTGCTTACCCTAAACATAGGAAATAAAGTGGGGCTTTGGCTTGAGGGGCTAAAACCATGAGTACTGGTCATAGGACCACTTTCCAATACCATGTTTTTTGACTAATCAAGCCCTTTTGGTTGATTAGCTGAATATGCAGCTATATCTATTCTATATTTGATTTATAGAATCAGCTAACATATTTTCCTTGAAAAATATTTGTACTGGCTACTTTTATGTCCACCTGACACAAGCTAGAGTCATCTGAAAGGAGAAAACGCAATTGAGAAAATACCTCCAAAAGATACTCTCAGAGGGGCATTTTCTTAATTGTGACTAATGGAGAGAAACCAGCCCATTGTGGGTAGGGCCATCCCTGGGCTGGTGGTCCTAGGTTCTATAAGAAAACAGGCTGAGTAAGCTGTGAAGAACTCATCAGGAAATAGCATTCTTCCTGTGGCTTCTATATCAGCCTCTGCCTCCAGGATCATGCCTTGTTTGAGTCCTGTCATGACTTCTTTCAAGTAATAAGAGTAAGCTAATTAAGTCCTTTCCTCCTCCAGGTTGCTTTGGTTGTGCTTTTTCATTATAGCAATAGAAACCCTAACTAAAACAATATTTAATGAAGTAATGAAAGTAGTGTTTTTGTTTTAAATATGAGTAATTTACCTAGGTTTTTTGTGCATGGATTCAATAAATATTAACTCAAACATTCCTAAAATTGCCTCTATGTCTCCCTTCTAGAGTCCATTCTTAGCAACTGCGCTTTAAAAATATAAGAAGAAGAAGAGGGTGTCCAAGTGCAGCAACGTGTGTAATTCACACACCACTGTTTATTTTGGCTTATGTACACACACCTGTGGTGGAGTGATTCCCGTTGGGTGTTGGGGCCGATATCTCTTTGCATGTCACCAGAGGCTTTCTGAAATGTGGACTCCTGAATCAGCAGCTCCTGAGAAATCATCCATGGAAGCCCAGTAGGCCTGGCTGCTTGGGTTTCTCTCGTTTCACATTTAAGGGAGATTTCTGTCTTCAGTAATGTATAATCTGGCCTTCCAACTCTGGAAGAGAAATGAAATTAGAATTTGCCACCTCGAGTCTCCCCTGGTGTCCGTGTGTGTGTGTGTGTGTGTGTGTGTGTGTGTGTGTGTGTGTGCAC
>NW_004949101.1:1246337-1290497 GCF_000317375.1 Microtus ochrogaster | reverse complement strand
TGTGTGTGTGCACAGAAGCCAGAGGACAGCCTCTATGCTTTTGCCTTTCACTTTTTTTGTTTGCCATTTTATATGCCAGAGTAGCTCTCCCATGAGCTTCCAGGTATCCTCCTGTCTCTACCCTCTTCTAGCCCCCAGGAGAGGTGGATTACAGATGCACACACTTCATCTGGCTGCCGGGGATCTAAACTCATGTCCTTATGCTTGCACAGCAAGCACTTTAGCAACTGAGCTCTTAAAAAATGGGGTACGACCTCCCAGCTTCTCCATAATTCGGCAATCCACACTGGAATTGGTGGATATGCTGAAAAGGACTCCAGAGTGTAGCGGATGATAAGGAGACATGAAAAGGGTAACTGGGCATCAGAAGAGGCTGGCTTGGAAGATAGGATTTGACCACAGGTCTGTCCAGTCTTTCTAGGATTTCAGGAAACGAGAAGGGCCACAATGAGCCTTCTCTTTCCAGCCCTCAGCTTACTCCATTTCATACTTGCTGCTCTCCTAACATTGCTAAGGAGGCACCCCTGGGATACCTAGCAGAGCCATCACCAAAGGACAGCTGCTCCCCATGAGAGTTAGTGTCCTGTAGCTGGCTTCTGAGAAAGATTACTCCAGAGGCTGATGGCTCTCTGCTTCAGAACATGTAATGCAGTTTAATTGGATCTGAACCAGAATAAGATCTAACTAGTCTGAAAGCAAGTCCTGGATCTGAATGGGAGAGTGTTGACATCAAAGGTTGTTGGAGCCTAATTGTGTTTAAGTTTGTAATGATGATTGTGTATTGTATGTGTGTGCTAGGTATGTATGTGTGTTTCAATGTCCATGTTTATGATGAATATTTTTATGGATCTATGCATATGTGTTTAGTATCTTACACAGATACTAAACACATATGCATAGATCCATAAATTGATTCAATTTATGTGTGTGCACAGTGTATGCATATTCATGTCTAATATATATGTGTGTGTTTATGCATTGTATGTAGCTTGCATGTACAGTATGAGTGTATGTATGCATGTGGATGCCTGTGTATGGGTTGTGTGGCATATGAATGCTTAATGCGTCTACATATTTGCATGTGAATGCATTCAGTCTGTAGTGGATGGTGTATGTACGTGAGTGTGTGCACATACACTGGGAGTGAGAGAAGAGGGTCAGAATCTCAGGGGCTCTTTCCTGTTATTCAGCCCCTCACTAATCTGTCCCTCTACATTGCATTTGGTTGACTTACTGCTAAAATGGGGCAGTTTCGATTTGATTGTCACATTTTATTGATACTCGTAGGAGACCTGCTCTTTCCTGGATGGAGACAGAAGAGGAAGGGAATGCTGGGGTGGGGGTGGAAGGAGGGGTTGGGAGTAGAGGATGTGACTGGGATGTAAAATAAACAGATGACTGCACAAATGAGGCAGTTTCTGATGGTCCAGTGTTGTCTCAGTCATGGATGGAGGAGGAAAAGGGTTTAGTAAATGCTGACTGAGCTATCTTGAAGAAAATCTGGACCCAGTGACCTCCAGGGTCACACAGCTCACCCAGGCCTGGCCAGACTCCCAGCTCCTCTCCCTAGTTTCATCCCAACTCCCTCTCAGGCTGCATGGGCTGTGGGAATGTCACTCATTCTACTTGAGTCTCAGCTCCTATGGAGATGGGAATTCCCAGTGTATAACATGGGCTTGCATATATAGACAGTCTTGTAAAGCAGCGAGTTTCTGAAATGTGTTCTTTTCTGAAACACACTCTCCCTACTATTTTCATGGGCACTGCGTGGGTGACAGCTTCAAGCACAATTCACTTCTGGCTGCTCCAGGGGAGCCACCTAGAAGCACAGCCCATCTGTCCCTGGCTGGTGGGTGGGGCTGTTCACTCTGGTCGTGGATGTGTTTCACGCAGAGGGCTCTGCACGCCGGCTCTTGCCCATTCCGTGGCAGGTGGTTTGGAGGTTGCCGCTCCAGCTTTTGTGGGGGAGCATAACAAACTTGATGGCGCTAAAAAGAATGCTTATCACATTTTTCATAGAGTATAAAGGAACAAAGAATTCATTAGAGATGCTAACAAAATTCTGCACACACGGGCTTGGGCTTGGGAAGATTAGTATTTATTAAATATTTGTTCCTGTGTTTGGGTGCTGATGTAACAGTTCATTGCTTGTAGGCATGGTGATTTCTTATATTAATAGCTTCCTTTTGCCTTGTTTTGGTGTTCACAGCACAGACACCTGGTACTGGGCAGAGTGGGCTCCCTAAGAATCAATGCATAGCTCATTTCCCCCTACCTCATACCATGGGCCAGGGTGTTAGCATCCTCGCCTTCTCACTGGAATCTGGGTCTTCTCCAGCCACTCTTTCCCAGAGGCTAAAGGCATCTCTCTAAAACAGGAGCACTCTTTACTCTTGTTCTTCTCGTCCCTGCTGTCTCTGCTGATTTGGAGCTCAGGTTCAAGCAGTTCTCCCATCTCGAGTTTGATTTTCTCTTCCGTGGCTTCCTCTGTGAGCCAGCCAGCCAGCCTTTCTGATAGTGCCGTCCCTTGGACATGCCACCTTCTTTCTGGACTTTTGCCTGTGGCGCTCTTGTACTTCTTGGGCCATGGCAGATTGTGTGGCTCCCATTTTTATCGCCCTCTTCATTCACAGGCTTGTAATGATCTCATCGCCGGCAGTGTAAATTGCCTGTCTCTTGACTTTAATATTGACAAGGTGGTTTGGTCTGAGCAAACTGTATTCATGTGGAAGTAATGGTGTTAAGATGAAGCTTGAAGAGTCCCACCTGCAGCCCTCTGCCTTCACAATTCTGTCATCACAAGGAGCTGAATTTATCCTAGGAGGAGGCCGTCCCTTTAACCTTGGGAGAAAAAAGAGCCCATGTGGATAAGATCCAAGCCTCAAACACGACAAGCAGGACACAGCCATCTGGAGCGGTAGTTTGATGGAGGAAGGTCATTGGTTAATTAAATAAAGAAGCTGCTTGCCCTGATAGGTTAAAACAGGAGGGAGGAGTAAACAGAGCAGAATGCTGGGAGGAAGAGGAAGTGAGGTCAGACTCCACAGCTCTGCTCTCGGGAGCAGATGCCTCAGAGAGACGCCATGCTCCCCGCTCCTGGGAAGATACACTCCCGGTAAGACCGGTGCTCACTAAAACCGGTGCTCACAGATTATTAGAGATGGGTTGATCGGGATATCAGAATTAGCCAGTAAGGGCTAGAGCTAAAGGGCCAAGCGGTGATTAAATGAACACAGTGTCCGTGTAATTATTTCGGGTAGAGCTAGCCATGTGGGCGGCCGGGTGCCGGGACGCAGCCCGCCGCTCCTATTTCTACAGTAGTTTATTTTTATTTTGTCATTGATCTATTTGCTTGTTCATGTATGTATGTATGTATATATGTATGTTTGTATGTATGTATGGATGGATGTGTTTGCGCATCTCTCAAGGTGTATGTGGAAGCCAGGCATCTATGTAGAGTGTCATCCTCAGTTTCTCTCCACTTCATCTTTCGAGACGGGATCCCTCAGCCATGGGCTTGTGCGCTCCAGCATGCCACCAGAGGAGGCTGACGATGTCCTTTTATTTCTTTTTGTGAACTTTCCTTTGGATGTACGAAAGGGAAATGACTTCCCTAAATCTATAGGCCTGTTTGCTTCCCACAGTCACCTCTGTAGCCTTGCTGTTGGGCATCTTAGTACAAAAGAGGGAGAGAAGAGTCACTTGGCTCCGTTCTGTCTCTTTGTTCCTTTGAGGGTTGGAATATTTAATAAGTCATTACAATAAGCTAGTGCAAAGCAGGGAGAGGTGTCCTTGTAGTTTATGGGATCTCCCATCCTACGGCTGCAGGTGGGAAAGGTAGATCTCAGATTGGTGCCATGTCTACTGGAAGTCATATCTGCCCACACACTCAGCATTTAAGTTCTCATAGATCTCATGGAATGGAGAAATCCAAATTTTACTTTAAAGTACAACTAGGTTAGGTTCATTTATTTCTACTAAAGCCACAAGGGCTCATACCCATAATTCCAGCCCTCAAGGATGACGAAGGAGAATTTCCAGTCTGAGGGCAACCTGGAATTTATAGTGAGATCCTATTTTTTTTTCTTTTGAAATATTCACTCGCTCCTTTATTTATATGTGCATTCTCACAAGACCTAAGAGATTTTGTTTCCTCAACAACAAAACAAACAAAAACTGGGGTTGACAAAATGGCTCAGAAAGTAAAGACACTTACGACTAAGCCTGACGACCCGAGTTCTATCCCTGGAAGCCACATGATAGAAGAAGGGAACCAATAACTTCAGCAAGTTGTTCTCTGCTTGTCACACGTGTCCTTGCCATGTGTGCACACACAGAAAGCAGTAGATAAATGTTACAAGGGTCGGCCTTGTTTTGTTTGTGTGCCAACAATGTTTATAAAGTGGCTGCCTGAAAATTGCTTAAAGGTTCTGTCTAGTGCTGAGCTTAAATAAGAGCAAGCAGGAGTCATGGCGGATCCAGCTACTATCCATCTCTACTTTCTTTAACTTGGGAGAGGTCCTGAGTACTGTGGAACAGAATGGGATTCCCATCCCATTGTCTTATGTTCCAATGTTTCATGCAGTCACTGTTAAGGGCCCGGTTTTCTTAGCGCATCAGTGAACAACACAAACAGCTCCAACCAGGTTTCCTGTGGTCAGTAAGTGAATGGGTGCACAGAGCATACAGATGTAAACTGGAAACACAACTTACAATGAAGGCACGGTACTCCTCCATGGGGTAGACAACAACTTCAAGAGCAGGATACAGCTGTACTGTCTGTAAAATTTTACATGTATGAATAAGTCAGAATCGACAGAGGAAAAAAATGTCAGTATTACTGTGAAATATTGAACAATTACTTAAAGTTTGCAGTTTCAATATTTGAGAAATACTTCTAGTAACTTAAAAATAATCCTTCTGATTAGAGGCAAATAGTTTCAAGCCCTTATTTTTCTATGTTCAAAAGCAAATTTCTCTTTTCTATTTGCAATGGAAGATAGGGAGTTCCTGAGGAAAGAAAAAACCTTGACACTAAATTTTAATTCTAGTCATAGACTTCTGACTGATGGACAGGGAGTTCTCAAATCCAGATCTTAAGAAAGGATGAATGGTAAGAGCATGGAGTAGATGTAATCCCAGAAAGGGGTTTGCAACATTACTCAAACTCAGATATCATCTAACGCTGACAGGAAAGCGGTGTGTGTGTGTTCGTGTGTGTGTGTGTGTGTGTGTGTGTGTGTGTGTGTGTGTACTGTAGTACGTGTGTCAAGATCAGAGAACACATGGCAGAGATTGGTTCTTTCCTATTACCCTACACGTCTTGGGATCTAAATTGGGTCATCAGGCATGACTACAAGCACCTTCAGCTGCTGACCTATCTCACCAGCCTACCTCCATTTTTAAAGCAGATATTATTTTTAAAGCAGATATTATAACACTGAGGTTTTACTATATGAATAGGTATATTACATTTGGTATTATGGAAATTATGGTATGAGAGTCTTATACTCTATTTTAGAAAGTACAGTGTAGCTGAGTGGTGGTGGTTCACACCTTTAATCCCAGCAATTGGGAGGCAGAGATAGCCAGATTTCTGTAAGTTCGAGGTCAGCCTGGTCTACAGAGTGAGTTCCAGGACAGGCTCCAAAGCTACAGAGAAACGTTGTCTTAAAAAACCAAAAAAAAGTAATCTATAGTAAACAGTAAATGATGCATGTATTGTCTATACTCTAATCTCTAGAATAATCACCAAATAATATTGTGAAGTGTAACACAAATAGACAGACCGAGTGTCTGAACAAAATGTGCACATACCTACTGCTAAATACTAGTCAACCATCAAAAATGACAAAATCGTTCCATTTGCAGTAATTTGGGGACTGGAATATTTGGTATTAATATGGTAAGTGAAATAAACCAGGCACAGAAAGATAAGTAAGTATGGGCAGATCTCACTCATTCCTGGAATGTGAAAATGGTGATCTCAGGGTAGCTGAGAGCAAGGTGTAGTTGTGGAGGGCTGAGAGCGTCCAAAGCAGGGAGGGCAGGGAGGGACAGACACTTACGACGAAGGGGGGGGGGCAGGGAGGGACAGGGAGGGGCTGGGAGGGGGGGGGAGGGGGAGGGAGAGGCAGGGAGGAACAGGGGGCAGGGAGGAGCAGGGAGAAGTTGAATGGTCTATACTCAGTTGCAAGCAGAAGCCTTTCTACCATCTCCCAGGAGGAAGACAGCACAAGGTGCCATGCATTTCAAACACTAGAGTAAAGGATCTAGAGATTTCTAATACAAAGGAAAGATACTGGAGGTAAATGTTTGCTTAACCTGATTTAAGCATTATACAATCATGCATGTATTGAAATATAGCGTGATAGTTCAATAATATAACCAATTTTATTTTCTGATTATCAGTTTAAGGAGTCAATGTAGAAAGAACTAATGAAAGAAGCCGCCAAGGGCATTTCTTCACCCAGCGGCCTCAGGCTAGTGGTTCACCATCTTTCTCAACTGGATATGGCTTCTCCCTGAAACGCCAGTGAGCACCCGCGTTTGAAATGATTGGATTTAAAAAGAGTTCAGTTATTAATGTTAAATGCTTTAATAGACATTTGACTCTCTTGGAGGACAGAGCCCCTGATGTGCAAGTGGCTGTCTTCCTCCTTGCTGACATTTGGCAGATCTGATAAAGACATCCAAGGCCTGCTGGGATAACTTACTGCCTGCATGTTTGTTTTGGGTTCAGGCCTCACTGACCCATGAAACGTTGTGACTCTCCTGGGAGGATGGGATAATAGCACACAGACCATCCTGAAGGCTTTCCCTCATTTTTCAGATGTGCTTCAGGTATTTGTGATTAAAAGACTTGCCCTTATTCTCAGCAAGTTGGAAAACAGACTTCTTTCTCATTTTGTAAGAACAAGCTAAGTTTTATGTTGTTTATAACTGGTTTTATCTTTTTTCTTTGTCAATCAAATGACACCTAGAATATCTTGTAAATTCAAAGTTAAATGCCTAAAGCAACCTTAGAGCCCCTTTCCAAAGAGATTCTTACTAGGATGCATAAAATAAATCAACAGAACATGTCACAGACTGATGTGTGATAGAAACTTATACAGTGTTTTGAGGTCTTTTATGAAAAGAGTTATGAGAAGAAATCATGAATTATTTTAAAGTTACTCTCCACCCTGCTCAGATGGCATTCAAGTGACAATCTGGATAGACTCGTCCCACTGGATAGATTCCAATTTATTGTTTAGAGTCACAGTTTAATTTCTTCTCCATTATAAAGTAAGCTTCTAAGCCCGATGTCCCTCTGTGCACCTGTTATACCAGCAGTCCCAAGGCTGAGGCAGGAGGATGATGAGTTCTGACTCTGACTAGATTACACAGCAAGGCCCTATCTCAAAACAAAACAACAACAACAAAGAAATGGATTTCTAATAACAGTATTATTTCTGTTTTTAGTCAGCTGGCTGTAAATGTTCTTGCTTGAAGCTGCATTCTATCTATAGACAGGGAAGGGAGTGCTCTGTGTGGTCGGCAAAATGGCTTATGGCATCTGCACTTTTAGCTTCAGATGAGTAAGTTTACTAAGTGTATAGCTAGTGAAAAGAAAAGAAAAAATAGCAAACAGCAGATGATAGTAAAACATCCTCAAATTAGGAGCTTACAACATGCAGCTGGAGAAGCCTGATTTAGCATCATCAAATGGGGGTGGCTGGGGGGGGGGCTTCCAGATATCCAGCAGAAACTGAGGAGGTTAAGGCAGTCAGCTGTAGTTCTTGCTTAAGTTTGCCCTCCAAAGATATGCTTCCTATGGCTGAAACTCTGGCTTCCTGTCCCCACTGCCTACATTTTATAACACGGGATAAACAGTCATAACCTGCTGGAAGTGGTTCACCCTCTGCACATTCTCTAGGATGCCGTGTTTCTAATATCCTTAGCTGCTTGCTGGTTTTCCTTGTCCTTGCTACAGAACCAGTTAGCCTGCCTGACCCAGGACGGGCCGTTTTCGAGGACATTTGGCTCTAAAGTGGGGAGAAGGCAGAAGGCAACCCTACTTCCACAGCCAGCGTCTCAGCGAGCTCAAATAGCACATGAAGATGAATTGATGAGCATTTTGGGAAAATGCCTTTAGCTTTCACCGAAGGGACCTAGGGAGCCCCAACCCCGTGAGCGGCTACTCTACACTGTAGCGCTGCAAGGCTCACAGCTGTGGCATTACCAGACGGACTTTATTTTGTTGTTTTCATGAATCCTACTGAGCCACAAAATGAACAAAATCCTCCCAACTCCCTACTATTCAGAAAACCACAGACTTTGCTAAAACGTAGGGCACTTCTTCATCCTGCTTCCTGACAAGGCAAGCAGTCCCCAGGGTGGAGAGGGCTAAGTTATCACATCTTATATAGTTAGAGTGCCTCACGCGGGAGAGCTGTACTGTATGACTGACACTGGTGTCAGAATTCCCACTGCTTTGCCTTTTGATTAGAATTTAGTCGTTTGGTGTTTGGCAGTATGAACATCAGGCAGAGCTGAAATGGACACCAAGGAGGAAATACCTCTCCTTTATAAACCGTGACCTACCATACTATTGGACTTGCCCACTGTGTCATGTGTGGATGAAGATGCCTGGCAGAAGGACCCACGTGCCAACACTGTCAGGAAATGTAGAGTCTTTCGGAGAAGCATGGGGTGTGGGAGTCTTGTGCTGCTTTTATATGGAATTTAGTCCAGAGGTTTGCAAAACTTCATCTGGGCTTCTAAAATAGAACCAGATCTGCTGGTGTTAAACAGTGCCAATGCAGGGGAGGTTGGAGACTTCTTACTAAAAGTTTGAAGAAGGTCCAAAGGTTTTCCTCAACTTCTAAGAGGTTCATGTCCATGTGACGAAACTGCTTCTGCCTTGCTAGCTTGCTTCTCTCTTTCTCTCTTTCTCCCTCCCCCCCACCCCCGTGTTTCCTTTAACTGGGGATGGAACCCAGGGTTTTGCCAAATGCTAACTCTACCAATTAAGCCACACCCCCAAGGGAGTAACTGGGAGAACAAACTGCTGAGCTATCTCTGAGAGCAGACAAGAGTAGTTTACCAGGAAAGCAAACAGATTTTATAGTCAGTGGTGTGGGGGTCTCTGAGCTGATGGAGGCTGTTCTGATTAACCAGGAACAAGATACCCTTGCTGAAGGTACTTGACCTTTGTAGGTATATAAATGAGGCAGTGACTTTCTTGGCAAGAAGGAACCCACCCTGTGATATTCCCAAGGAATAGAATACTGAGTTATGGTTTCTGTTTATCCAATAGCAACCCTTCTGTTTACCATGTCAGAGTCTTTCTGTTAGGGTACCATCACCAGTACTGCCAGTTTTGGGGCCTGTTTGGACCTAAGAACTTCAATTTTTGCAGGGGTATAGTAAGTATTTGAATCATTTTGCACAGAAGTAATAAAAAATTCAAGAGATACCATGTACAAAGTAGAACAGAATTTGATAATAGTAGAACACAATTTGTTATGTATCAGGTATTTGGGAAATGTTGGCCAGTTGTCATAATCCAATGACTTATCCGTCCTCCAGTGAATGTTTCCTCACTCCCTAGGCCATACCTTTGAACTTGCCAGGACTAACAGATAAACTATCTCCTGTCCTTGTTACCTGTCTGGAGTCTAGTGTTATACATTGGGTGATGGCTGAACAGTTATTAATGTATCCTTTAAAAAAAAGCACTGATTTCTTTGTGGTGAGAATGAATTTTTTCTTCCTTAAGACATGAAATATTGCTAACTGTGGTGAACTCAATAATCAGAATGAATTCTTTGTTTCTTCCTTTAACTCTATGACTTGGACTAATCTCTCTTCCTTCTCCTCATCCCTGCTACCTGTTGTTCTAGCTACTACTTCTGTGAAATCATCTTCAGATTCTACTTGAATGAGATTGTGTAGTATTTGTCTCTCGATGCTGCATTATTTCATTTGACACCGTGTCCTCTGGCTCATCTGTGCTATTGCACAGGATAGGATTCCATCCTTTTTAATAGCTGATTGATTATTCTTCTCCCCTTGTCCCGTTTTTTTTTTTTTAAAAAAAACACATATTTAATATTTTTTATTTATCCACCATTGGCTGATATTATATCTGGCTATTGCAAAGAGAGCTGTAATAAACATGGGGCTGCTGATTTCATTTCTTTTGGGTATAAGTCCAGTGGTAGGATTTTTGTGTCACATGGTAATTATGCTTTTAGTTTTGGAAGATCCTTTGTACTGTTTCCCAGAATGGCCGGGTTCACTTATAGTTCCGTCAACAGTGTACTTATTTTTCTCTTATCTTTATGTCCCCATTGACACTCGTTCTCTTTCATCTTATGATACTAGCTGTTGTAACTAGAGTAAGCTGATTTTTCATTGTGGTTGTGATTTGCATTTCTCTAATGACATCATGTTGAATGGACTTCATTTACCTTTTGGCTATTTTGTTTTCTGAGAAGCATCTACTAGTACTTTTGCCTATTTTAAAATCAGATTTCAGCAACTATTTCTTGAGGATCCCAAAACAAGACTTTGTATGTTTATCTTTCTATAACTCTTTTTTGAAAAACCCACAGATCTGTGCTCTCTGGTGTGTCTTGTCTTTCCCTCTGAGAGCCCCTCTTTGCCTTAATTCTCACACTTAAGCTTACATTAAAATTTATTAAATCCCAGCTGTGCTTCACAAAAAACAAAAATATAATAAAGCCAGATGATTATGATTAATATCAATAAAACATTAATATTTCAATGATATTATTAAAATCAATCTTATTAATAACATCTGTCTTATTATATACATTAATAATAATTTGATAAAGTATTGTTATTATTTTGTAAAGAATTATGTGAATTCTGTATTTATAATGAATGTCAAATACAATTTGCCAATATTTTCCCATTCTTAGTTTGTCTATTCACTTTGTCGATTTTTTCATGACTAAATTTATATGCTTAATTTGTTCCGATTTATCTAACTTGCTTGTCTGTTGTCTGTGCTTTTGAGCACTTGGCCATTTTGAGATTCACCTTTATCTAGGATGGTTCACAGTATCTGCAGGCATCTGTTTCCTCAGCTGTAAAATGATGCCAAGGTAGGACATTATCTTGAAGGTGTTCTTGATCAATGCCATTTTTTGCTTAAGGTCCAAGGTTAGCATAATACAAGCAACTATGTGGGTGCAGTCTGACCTAGGATCCTTCCTTGTGAGAGTTGTAAGCTATAAAGTCTTTGTTCCAGTCTGATACCAAATGATGGCTTGACTTTCACTTCAATAAAACATCCATATGAATACATACGTATTTTGTTGAGAATTTCATATAATATAATTTGATCATATTTACCCCCTTCTCCTCCCTCAAACTCCTCCACGATCCACCTTCCAACTCCCCACCATACCCAACTTCAGGCACTTTAAAAAGAGATAACCCACTGGGTCCACTTTGTACCGCCCATAACTTATAGGTACAAAGCCATCCCCTGCTGTGTGTTCAACCTACCAGTGGCTACAACCTTAAAGACTTTCCTACCACAGAAGTCATCAACTGTCATCAGCTCCTCAATTAGGGGTGGGGGCTCATGAGTCTTTCCCTCTTCTGTTCTAGAACGTCGACTGACTTGATTTCTGCAGGCAGCCACAGGTGCTGAGTTTAAGAGGACAGTAGTACTGTTCTATCCCAACGATGCTGTGTCACTTAAGTCCTCCTGCCTATGATTCTTAGAGTATTTTTACATCCTTCTCTGCGGTGGTCCCTGAGCATTGATGGGGATGGGGTAGGATATAGATGTCTCGTTTATGGCTGAGCACTCTGATGACACCTGACACCTAGACTCTGCGTTTTGACCAGTTGTCTGGTTCTGTGTTAATCACTATCCTCTGCACAAAGAAATGTCTCTGGTAAGGTCAGAGAGTTCTACTAATCTATGTGTAGAGAGATATGAATTTAGAAGACATTTTGATGCTATGCTTATTCAGCAAAATAGCAGTAGTAGGTTCACTCTTGGGGTTTGTGAGACCCAAATCATGGGGTTTTTGTTTTGTTTTGTTTTGTTTTTTAGCAAAATTTGTAGTACCAGGTATATGTTCTCTCTGGTGGAGCTGGCCTTATATCTATTAGAAAGCGGCTGGTTATTCCTCTAACATTTGTGCTACTGTTATACCCATAGTTATACAACCCACACCAGTCATTATTATGGTTCACAGTTGGGTAAGACTTTGTTGACTCTCTTCCTCCACCCACACAACCCTCTGCATAGATCCTTCTAATACTATGAAAGATACCCAGCAGAGAGGAAACTTACTGGCCAAACCAACTCGATTTCTACATATCCTGTGGCCAAAACACGTGGTGTTTTCAGCAATAGGATCTTGCCCTCAAGTTCTCCTGGGCAACACAGAGCAATGGCTTGTATTGTTTGTGAGGGTTGTCTTTAGGGGTCCTATGGGCAACAACATGGGAAGTCTCCCATACTTCCTGACACTGGGTTTTTTTTAGTTGTTTAGTTGGAAACTTATGGTTTCTAGGAGGAGCATCTATCCCATGAGTATCCCATCTTATTTACAATCTTATAAAATAGTAGGTTTCCATTTGACATTTTTCAAACATCCATAACGCTATGACTTTCCCCATCCTCCTCTCCGTCCTTTCCTCTCATCCCTCCTCTCACAAACACCTCCTTCCCCCCTGTCACATCACCTGTGAATGGTGTAGACTGGATCAGTTTGGCTGGAAACTGATGAACCTCTTGCTTCTGCCTCTTCAGCATCCCTTACAGGTTGTGCTATCACAGCTGGCTCCATTAATTTCTTTGGGCATGCTGCAGCCCCGTACTCTCTGAGAGTGCAAGAGTTGTACATGTTTATTTACATTCCAAAGCATCTGGGAATCCTTCACAATAGAAAGTACTTATATTTACATTGAACGGCAATCTGACATATCTGACACTAAGTGCCTCGTAAAACCTGAAATCTTTCAAATAAACAGGATTGATTGTAGATGGCTAAATTGCTAGAAATGACCTTCACTCTGGACCATGGCTCTGAACAGATAAAACACTTTGAGACATAAATCCTGGGTGCATCTTCTGAAGTGTGAATTTCCTGATGGGTTTTGTTTGCTGCATGTGATGTGCCCTGCGCTCCCTGCTGATTCAGACTTCCCATACACCAAGTTCCATTTGGCGCAGTCCTCAGCTGCAAGCTTCCATTTTTACTCTGAAGATTCCACCTCTCTCTCTTTCTTCTTCTAGTTGCAGCTCTGGTGTGGGAGAATTGTTTGTATTCTGTCAATCATGTTTTAAATAAACGCTGATTGGCCAGGCAGGAAGTATAGGCAAGTCAGCCAGACAGGAAGTAGAGGTGGGCGATGAGAACAGGAAAATTTTAGGAAGGAGGAAGCCCATTCCTCCCAGTCCTGCCCCAGACCACAAAAGAAGAAGGATTGTGACCTGTCTACTTAAAAAGGTACTGAGCCATGTGGCTAACATAGACAAAAATAATGGGTTAATATAAGCTACAAGAGCTAATAAGAAGCCTGAGCTAATGGGCCAATCAGTTCATAATTTTATGGAGACCTCTGTCTTATTTTCTTTGGGGCTTACTGGCTGTGGGAACAGGGCAGGACATAGACCCCCAAAAGCAGGCCCTCATGCTACATAGCTCCCCAAGCTAAGTGCCCCTGTAAGTCACTCATTTGCACACATGGACTTCTATCATCTTCAGACACCGTGGCTGGTTCCTGCCTACGGTGCTCCCATGTTAATATGTAATACACTGCCAGAGAGAATTTCTGCTCGTTCCTGCTGCTTTGCCTTCTGTACTTCTGATGAAGGCTGCGGAAGAACCAGGTGTCTAGCAGATAGGTGTCCAAGAGGATGGTGTTATGGATGACCACTGTGATACTAAGACGGATGGCATCTCCAGTCCTGTGACATTTAAAGAGCAAATGAAAGGAAGCTGGCAACTTCAGAGTGACATTAACACATGGGGCTGACAGACAGTGTTTCTAGCTTTCCCATGCCCTTTGTGAGGAGAAAACAACAAGATAAATTAATAATAAATAACAAACAACAGAGAAAAAAAATAACAAGTCACCCTCCCAGATCCTTCCAGTTAACTTCTGGGTTGCAAAACAAACAAAGAGAAAAAGAATTCCAATACCACACACTGACAGAAATTTGACAAATAAGATTAAAGTTAACCTAAAGCAGCTGAGCCTTCTGGGTTTATAGGGGATTAATAATGTATTGATATTTACTTCTTTTGTTTTCCAGCATGAAGGATGTCTGGGGATGGAAGTGGCACATTGTCTACTGTCAAACCCAGTCTTCAGGGCTTTTTACACTCGCAATCTCTGCTATAGAAGCAGCAGGTAAAATATATCTTACGATCACACAAAAAGAGGAAACTATGAACACCAAGCAAATGTCACTTTAAATAGCAAATAGCGGGACATTGTATCGTAGTGTCAGCGTATGAACATTTATTCCTTGAGGACAAAAGTCCTGCTTTTATTCTTGCTCATGTAAAGTCCTGCAATTCTCTCAAAATATTTCCTTTAAAATATAAGTCGAAAAATGTATTTCTTGGAGATGAAAATAACTGATTCACAAAAATTTTACAAACAAGCCAGTGTCAACAATAAAGGGGTAAATATGTGCATATCTCTCTGACCAGCTATTATAGCCATCACATATGATCATATTGAACTGTGATTACTGTCACATTTTTCAATGTATATGTAACGTAACTATAAGAGGAAATGGCCTCTTGGCTAGAAAACCAGTATGTATTCCCCAAACATGCACTATTTACTTATCCCTTCTGCATGTTTGGCTCATGAGAAGACATCATCAGAGCAGGGATATTATTGCTTGTACCATACAACTGAATTTGTGTGATAATTCTGAAGTGTTTGCCTTAACTTCCATTGCCAGCATACTTTGCTCTACTTGTTGAGGGAGCTGGCCCTTAACACACTAGTGGGCTTTCCCACAGCCCCTGTCCTTTGCATGGATGGGCTGGAAGAACTGGTTTTTATCATTTTTGTAACAAAGCAATCATCATAGGTTGATTATCTACACGGAGTCACCAGTACTATTCAGAGTAAAACTTCTTGTCTCCAACACACTCAAATCTTTTCCCTGACAAGCAGGGCAGCCTGGGTGGTTGGGATGTCACAGACTCAACACTGGTTTTGGAAGATCAAGGTAATTGGCCCTTCCTGTTGGCAGTGGTCAGGGGTGTTTGTTGATGTCTTATAAACAGCTTTCATAACATTTTCCTTTATGTACTTTCAAGGACATCCATTTATCACTCATCTGCATGAATTTCAAAAAGAGATGTGCAATCGCAAAGCAGCCTTGTCACTTTAGTAAAGTGTCGCTATGGTGTAGCCAGGGCTGCCCTTTTGGATGCTCATATTGGGAAAAGCTAGGGGATGCCCCACTGCAGTGTTGCTGCCAGGAGGTCTGGGCTGTGGTGTTCTCTGGCAGGCAAGACAAATGGGGAGGAGCGTCACAGTTGTTAAATCATCATTCGTGAAAACAACAACAAAAATCGAGTTCTTTTCTAAAAATGGAAAAGGCCAAATGAAGTCCCACAAATGGTTTTGATACTAGTTAGAAAACACTGGAGGAATTCTTTACAAAACCGAAAGACATGCTCTTCATAAATCTCCAGGCGAGGTCTTCAGGTACCATGACAACAAATGAGACTGAGGATTTAAGGGGCACATTGAGTATGAAGGATAAATGTCATTTGGAAGAGTTCTACAAGGAAGATTATTTTGGATCATGGTGGCTTAAAAATGACATGGGATGAAATTGCTTTCAACAATGGTCTTTATCCAAGTCATGTCCTAATTCCATGTTTGCTGACTGTGCCAATATGCTCAGGTATCCCATTACTGGTTGAGAATTTGTGATTCTGGGGCTTCTCTTGAGTGATAGACTATGTGTTTTTGTAATTTGCAATTTTTCATGAGTCAGAGAGTGTTCGCATTGCATATGATCAGCCTCCAGCTCACTCATGTTGTTCTCTAGGTAAGTTTGGTAAGATCCAAACTAGTCTGGATTCATCTTAATGAAGACTTGGATGTTAACACACTTGATGTTGTAACTGGATTGCTATGGGTATTTCTAAAGTTATCTATCTGGGCAATGAGAGCTGTCTGAGCTCAGCTATGGGGGAACGTGAGGCATAAGGAATGCTAGAATCCTGGATTTCGAGACCAGCATGATGAACACGAAAGAGACAGGCCCCCAAAAGACAGGCCTAAAGGCATTTTTTCTTTTGGTAGACTCCTTTGCTGTAAACCTGAGGCAGCCAGTTCCTATGTGGTAGCAGTCTGCAGATGGTGGCTGAATGACTGTGTGCAACTTGCCACCTAGAATAGTTGGGAGAGGTGCTGGGGAAACCTGGGGGCAGGGCATTACTACCTACTGTGGGTTACTTAATCACTAAATATTTAAATGCCAAAAGGAATGTAAATTGTGGAATATAAGTCCAGTGGCTTCCACAGGTTTCTTAGAACTCACTCGGTATGACAGAGAGGTGGTAACCTGAAAAACAAACGCCTTTACAGTGTAAAGGAATGAGCACTTACTCAATTCTAGGTAAGTCTGATTTTCAAGAAAATCATCCAAATAGACAAAGAAAAAAAATGCCCTGATATTCTTCTGACATGGAAACTCCTAATTGCACACATATTACTAGTAACCAACTACCTTAAATTTTGAAGAAATTCTCGCACCACCTCTAACAAAAGCCAGACTGTTGGGGTGGACTGCTGGAAAATGGTATCTATGAACATGGAATCGCTGTTGTACACACAAAGTCAGTAGCCATCAATTCAGAAGAGTTAAAAGTTCAAACACACATCAGAAAAGGGTTACTTAGGCCTTGTGTAACTGAGGCGCTGTTGGCGGGTGATGTCTGCTGGAAGAGGAAGAGTCACTTTTCTTTGGGGTGATGGCTTTGATTGGTTGCCCATGTCCCAGTGATGGCTCCACACCATGTGCAGACAGGCATCACTAATTGGATTCAGTAGGTTTTTTTTTTTAATAGAAATAAAAAGAGAAGAAATGAAGTTGGAAGGGAGATGTGTCGGGGGAGTTGACAGGGAGAGTTGGAGGTATAAATGATCAAGATCTCTTGTGCACATTATGAAATTTTCAGAAGTAAAATAAAAATATTATTTAAAACAGTGTTCTAAGGGCTGGAGATGGCTCAGCAGTTAAAAGCTCTTCTGCTCTTACAGAAAACCTGGGTTCAGTTCCAAGTATGCATATGCCAATTCATAATTGTCTGGAACTCCATTTACAAAAGAGCTGAGGGCCCTTGGTGGCCTCCATTGGCACCAGGTATAACATGGCAAATATACATACATGCAGGCAGAATACTTGCACGTGAAAACAAAGTAGGGTTTTGATAACTTGGCATCCGAGGAACATTTTCAGTTTGCCTCTTATAGAGGTAGATTCTCTTTCTCTTAGGTTTGCTTTTTAAGAAAGGGCTGGAACTTGCCATCCTCCTGCCCCAGCTTTCCAAGTGCTGGGATTACAGATGTGCCCTGTGATAATCACCTTAGCTGACCACTTTTGAAGGAATTTTAAAATGACAATAGTGCAGATCCCTGCCAGGGATCAAAGCAGTCATTTCTTTTTTTATTATTGATTTTTATTGAGCTCTACATTTTTCTCTGCTCCCCTCCGTGCCTCACCTCCCCTTCAGCCCTCTCACAAGGTTCCCATGTTCCCAATTTACTCAGAAGATCTTGTCTTTTTCTACTTCCCATGTAGATAAGATCCATGTATGTCTCTCTTAGGGTCCTCATTGTTGTCTAGGTGCTCTGGGATAGTGATTTGTAGGCTGGTTTTCTTTGTTTTATGTTTAAAAACCATTTATGAGTAAGTACATATGATAACTGTCTTTCTGGGTCTGGCTTACCTCACTCAATATGATGTTTTCTAGCTCCATTTGCCTACAAGATTCAAGATGTCATTTTTTTCCTGCTATGTAGTAGTCCATTGTGTAAATGTACCACAGTTTCCTTATCCATTCTTCAGTCAAGGGGCATTTGGGTTGTTTCCAGGTTCTGACTATGACAAACAAAGCTGCTATGAACATAGTTGAGCACAGGTCCTTGTGGAACGATTGAGCATTCTTTGGATATATACCTAGAAGTGGTATTGCTGGGTCTTGAGGAAGGTTGTTTCCTAATTTTCTGAGAAATCGCATACTGATATTCAAAGAGGCTGTACCAGCTTGCACTCCTACCAGCAATGCATGAGTGTTCCCTTTATCCCACAACCTCTCCAGCATAAGTTATCATCAGGGTTTTTAATCTTGGCCATTCATACAGGTGTAAGATGGAATCTCAGAGTTGTTTTGATTTGCATTTCTCTGGTGACTAAGGATGTTGAACATTTCCTTAAATATCTTTCAGCCAGTTTAGATTCCTCTTTTGAGAGTTCTTTGTTTAGGTCTATACTCCATATTTTTTTTTTAAATTGGGTTTTTTTATTCTTTTGATGACCAATTTCTTGAGTTCTTTGTATATTTTGGAGATCAGACCTCTGTCCGATTTTGGTTGTTGAAGATCTTTTCCCATTCTGCAGGCTGTCACTTTGTCTTGTTGACTGTGTCCTTTGCTTTACAGAAACAAAGCCGTCATTTCTCCAGCTGGGCTCTGAAATCGCATGATGTGTTGACTGAGTCATCCTAGAGGTGACACACTCTGCGCCCTGACACTCCAGGAACTCTTCCTGTTGTCATAGTAACCACTGTTTTATTCTTGGAGAATCATACCCTACATCACTGGAGCGTATTAGCCTGTGGCAAAGGCAGGTGGTGATAATACCACTAATAATTTATTGAGCACTACTTACAAATGCCGGGTTCTGGTTTGAGCAGTCCGTGTTTTAACTCATTTCCCTCCATACAGGACTTTACATAGTAGGACTTTGAGTTTGTTGCTGAGGAAATCCATCACGTAGGGGCTGGTTGACTTGTTCATGCTGCCTGTAACTAAGACATGATGACATCTGGCTTTGCACACACATCGTCCCCTCGAAGGCCTCTCTCCCAGTCACTGCCCCATCCTGCCACAGCCCCTGCAGATCAGCTGATTCTCTAGCTGATGAGGAGAGAAACTGAAAATATGATTTTGTTGGCCAGGAGTCACTGAGGTTCTCCTGGCAACACGAACCCGCTGATGTCACCACCGGCTCCCCATTTAATATCAGAGAGAACATCCCACTTACAGACATATTCTCAACAGGCAATTTGCCCAGAAAATAGGAAATGTATTTCTGGATCTGGGAGTTGGAATGGGGAAAAAACTGCTTTGCTTTGGAAGGTGAGAGGCTCAGGGAACTTGTCCAGAGTCTCGCGAAACCCAACACCTCCTAACTCTGTGGTGTGTGTGGCATCCTTGGGAGGGATGGAGGGCCAAGAAGGGAAGGCAGGGGCCCTCCTCATAGTTTCTTTACTTTTCTTCTTTCCTGTGAAGAGTGGCCTAGCCATAGGCATCTGGATGAAGAGTAGTTTGAAGGATCGGGGGAGCATGTAGTTGAAAGGTTAGCTCAAGTCCCAGAGGAAAGCGGTTCTGGCCTAAAATAGTAAAAGAACCGCCTTCAACTGTGCTGACCTCCAACGCACCTGCACATTGTTGCCAGCAAAATCTAAAGACTTTTAAGGGAAGGAAATGCAATCTTCTCAGTGTCAGCGCATAGTTCACAGCACACACTGATGAGAATTGCTCCTTTCCAGGAAACGATTTACAAGCAAGGTCATGGTTATCCTTCAGTAACCCTCCCTTCCAAGTTCATAAACACAGGGGTTTCATATCCCGCCTCCTTCTCATTTTCCAACTTGCTTCTTGCCTTTGCCTGGCTCTAGCATTATTTCCCAGCAGGCTCCTGGCCACTAGACATAGGAGGGCCTTTCCTCCCCCTCTTCTTTCACTGACCTCAGGCAGAATGTTTGCTTTGGAACACACAATTTAAAGAAGAATTTATTTAAAATTTCCAGAAAATTCATGTCTCCCAGATTTGTGTGAAGTAAGAAGTTCCAAGTGTGCTGATGACCATTTCAAAGCTAAGCCCAGTCTCAGCATTACCACCGAGTCCAGCACCTCTGATAATGCCTCCGGGCATTGGAGCACATAGTTCAACCCTACAGGAGCTTACAGGATTTTGATGTATTTCCCTTTCGCAGAACACACGGTGTTCTCTAAGAATCATTGCTTCCATAAACCAAGGGGGAAAAAAAGCCAAAGGAAATACAACCCAAATCCATGTTTCAAAGCCTTGCTGGGGAACTCATTGGCTGATTGGTTTGTATGAATTCTCACGATACAATCTCTTTAGATGCGAGCATTTTTAGGCTTCAAATAATTTACTCAATGCTCCACAGAGGTCACAGGTGATCAACCTGCCCTAAATTCATTATCATTAGCATACAAGGCAGCTGTATGAACTTACGCAGTTCTAGAATGTTCTGATGCCTATATCTACGGGGTTCAACTAGACACAGAGGAAAACCATGATCATTTGGCTACAGCCTTCCTAACAAAGATGGTTACTTGCCTTAATAATCATTTTAAGTCTATTTTTATTCTAGTTACACTGATGTTTGCCAGTGATTTGGGGCTGCTAATCAGAACCAGGCTCACTGTCTGGAAGCACAGGCCCAGCAGATTACATAACTGAATCCCTTCAAGTGCTGGAAGGCAATTGAGAAGGAGAAGGTGGAGAGAGTGAGGCTGAGAATATGATAGGAAGGGGAAACCTTCACGTGTCGACAGTGGCCTAAGCAGTGAGATAAGAGGATGCCCAATTCCCCAAAACTGGAGTTCCATGGCCTTGGATGCAGCACAATTACCAGGAACTCGGGACTCCATCTCGGAGTATTTGGTGATGAAGTCCAGTGACCTCTGAAGGAATGTGCATTTTGTGAGGGTCAGAACTCAGTCCAACTTCATAGGTTTGAAGTTTGTGAACCAAATTAAAACCTTGCCCAGTGCCAATTTTGGGTCGATTTGTGTGTTTCAAAAATTCCCAAGCAAAGGACGTTGGTTTCTGGGAAAAACAACAGCAGAAGATCTGATAACGGGGGACCACCAGGATTCTTGATTTTTCAAAAGGGACTATTTCTCCCCATCTGCTCCTCCACTTTCTCTCCATGCTCCCCAAATGTGTACCAGATGTTAGCCCCAGTGTGCAAGATCTGTGCTTGCTTGGCAATTTTGCTCATTTATCTCTATCTTCCGCGTGGAAAGGTACTTGGAGACCTAGGGACCAGGTGAAACAGCCCATCTCAAAGAGCTATATCAGGAAGATGCCCATGTTATGAGAAGCAACATCCTGAAGACTGAATTTCCTCCTCTCCTTACTTCCCTCTTTGGTTCTGAAAGAATAACAATGTCAGAATTAAGGGGGGGTCAGGGATGGTGATCTTGGTAGGTATTATACAAACAAACATGTCTCCCCCATTGAGTGGCATATAACACACCCAGAGAGCCCAAGTTCCTAGAGACATGGGCATGCGGGATCTGGAGAATGAGTAATTGGGGACAGTGCAGAACATCAAGATGGAATTTACCTCACTGATGTGGGATTCCCCTCTGTATGCTGTGATTACCATTGGTTAACAAAGAACTGCTTTGAGCCTATAACAGAGCAGGGGAGAACAGAGATAGGTGGGGAAAAATATACTGAATGCTGGGAGAAAGGAGGTGGAGTCAGAGAGGAGCCATATAGCCCTGCTGGAGACAGATGTCAGAACCTTGCTGGTAGGCCACAAATCTCGTGGTAAAATATAAAATAATGAAGATGGATTAATTCTAGATGTAAGAGCTAGCTAGCAATACACTTAAGCTATTAGCCAAATAGTATTGCAAACAATATAGTTTCTGTGTGATTATTTCAGGTCTGAGTTGCCAGACGGCCGGGAAACAAACAAGCAGCCTCTCCTTAAAACACTTCACTTGTGAGACAACAGAGAAATTGAGAACAGAAGAGAGGTTACCAGAAACTGGGTTGGGTTGGAGGTAAGTACAAAGTCACAAGTAAGCAGAAGAAATGAGTTTGGGTGTTCAGTAGCATAAAAAAGTGTATATAGTCAACAAGACCACTTTTTATTTCAAAATAGCCAGAAGAGGAAGATTTTGAATGTTTTCACCACCAAGAAATAATGAATATTTGAGGTGATATCTATGTTAATTAACCTAGTTTAGTTATTCCACAATGCATATATGGATTAACACACCAATTTGTGCCATCTAAATATATAGAAGTATTCTGAATCAATCAAAAAGTGAAAATTTTGATAAGAATGCCTATATACACTTTAACTTAAGCACTTTCCAGGTAAAAAAGAAAGAACATTTTAAGGTACAGTACAGCTACATACAGACATACATACAAAGATAGTCTGAGCTATATGGTGACCAATGGCTGGGGTTGTATACACTGCAAATCAAAGGCAGGATGTAGACCCTGTAGGTCAAGACTGAGGATGGAGACTGCAGCCCAAGGCTGATGATGTTGATTCTGTACTGATGGTTGAGGTGAACACCTACCTAGTATGGATAAAATTCTGATGTCTATATCCCACACCACAAAACATGTTTTTAATTAATGAGATAAGGAATCACTGAAATTTAACAAGTAATTGGAAACTAGGCAGGGAGTATGTGCCCCACACACAATGTTTACAAGCAGTCAATAAAACTGCCGAGTTTCCAATAAAAGAGATACTTTTCTACCTTGGCAAGGAGGGCTTTCTTAATGACAAACCAGAAACTGTGGTTCTGAATGTGACAGAAAGCCAGTAAAGTGTCAAAGATGATGAAACTTAGTTATTATTGTGGAGATGCCAGTGATATTTACCTGCATTATTAGATGTGAACTCATGAATTGCAATGTTTTTCGCCTTTAGAATTTCTTTGCTTTTAACTTGATAGAACCTATCAACTGACTTTTAGTTGGTTACTGTTTATGTTCGCAGAAATCATTGCTAAGTGGGTGAACTTTTCCAGTCGTTGTTCTTCAATAAGCTACTAAAGTTAGTTTCAATTTTGAGAGACATACCTCTACTAAGGCCACACAAAATTTTAACATAGTCCATGTGCTACCACCACATACGACATAATTCAAGCGATACCACCATATACAACAGACAAGAAATTATTCCAAATTTTAATTTTAATGTATAAATTGTTGTCACATTTGAAACCTGCCACTTCTTTTAGAGCACTATCTGAATTAATAGAGCACGGACTAGAAATGAGATTAGCGGTAGGGTATGTGTTTTAGTATTCACAGAGCTCTTGGTTCTATCCCTGGTGCCAAAACAAAGCCAAACACAATCCACGCTTTTGAGTTTTGTAGTCCCTGTAATCTTCCTTTTGAATTTTCAGTGTTAACATATTACAAAAGAACTCCACATCCATCTTCTGTTAAGTTTAAACTATTTCTTTCATTTTCTTTTTCTCATGGGTGTGTGTGCACACAAGGTGTTCGCTCATGTGCACGCAAGCACATGCGTGTGAGTGTGGCTACACATGGGGATCCGCAGGACTATACAGAGAATCTTTCTTGAGGACTATCACACTTTATTCCTTTTATTTGGGGGCAGCTCTCTCAATCAAACCCAGGGTTTGCAGTCCAGCTAATGTGCCTTGCCTGCTTAGTCTGGGAATCGCTCCACCTTCCTTCCAAGGTTAGTCTTACAAGTGAATCATCATGCCTACGTGGCATTGACATGAATGAGTTGTGGGCATCTGAACTTCGGTCCTCTAACTTTAGCCACTGTGCCATTCCGCCCCCACCCCCACACTCAGTTCCATAATAGCGTCCATGAACTATTCTTTGTAGAAAGTTAATTTGTGTTTATTTGTACTCCAGTGTTCCCCTTTAGAGTTGGAAAACTTCTGTTTTCTTATTGTAATTTGCTTATTCTTTTCCTTTTCCCTGAGCAGTTGCTTTCTTCTACAGTTCACACACACTTTTAAATTAAGAAGAAAGCCCACATTTTTATCTATAATTTAAGAAGTCCCTTTAGAAATAAAATGGCCCCAATTGGATCCGTTTTCAGAAACTATTGTTAATACAGTAGCAACCTCAGCTCCTGCCAAATGACTTTGGCTGGTGCAAACTCAGATCTACTTTTTCTTTCAAAGGCCATACTTTCCCCTTCATGGATCATCTTCCCTGTACACTCAACTCTTCTGGTACATTTGTGTCTTGTTTGAATTAAGTTTGATTTCTTTATCAGCATTCTGGCAGCATGTGTCATGTGACCGAGAGAACTCCTAAAGTCAAAAATGATAGTGTTTGATCAAGATGTTCCATTCTGGGGCAAGTCCAGAAAATGTCATATACAATTTTGAGTCATCCCAAGGACTGTCATTGCTATTGGCCCAGCTGGGGCCA
This sequence comes from Microtus ochrogaster, assembly GCF_000317375.1. NCBI lineage: Eukaryota > Metazoa > Chordata > Mammalia > Rodentia > Cricetidae > Microtus > Microtus ochrogaster. The sequence continues at coordinate 1,266,034 of NW_004949101.1, read as the reverse complement.
TGTCTCATTGTAACAAATTTAAAACATGTGCCCAGCATGGCACAAAGAATGCTTCTGGTTTTCAGCCAAATTTACAGTCTTACATCTTTTTCTTTACTAACCATGTCAGCACCATTATCATAGATTTACCCTATCCGAACCTTCAAATTGTTTAAATAAAGCTGACATTTAGAATTTAATTTTGTAAAATTCAGTCAAGTTCTTCGAAAACTTTTAAATGAAATGTAACTAGTCATGATTCTAGCCTTGAATACATGCCTAGTTAGCAGTATTTTTTTTTTTAATGTACAGCTTTTAAAATCTTGACCTTTGTTAACATTGTAAAAATCTCCTTGGCCACTATAGGCAGGAAGTCTGTGTTAATTCTCCTACACCTCTGGAACCAGTGATTGGAACCAAAGGAAACAAGGGAACAGATCTTTGAGTCCGAGGAAGGATTCTTCTACAGCTCCATTAACTGGTTATTTCTCCAGCCAAGAGTTCAGTTACTCTTACTCTCTCCACTCATGAGCTGTCTGTGTAACTCTAGCATCTCCAGGATCCCCGAACCTTCTTGGCCTTTGGGTGAAACACCCTTTTGTTTCCTGTGCTTTGGGAAAGTGACATAGAATCATCTGTGCTCCCTGGCTCCAGTCCTATTGCCAGACTTGTGCTCGGGCCAGCTGGATAGGCTGATGATCCCTGGGTTTCCTTGTTGTCTTAAATTTTATCCCCAAATGGTGACCTTCAAGGAAGAGGTCAACCTCTTCCTGTAGGCCATGTGTTGGAAACTCATGGTGATGTTTTGATGTTCTTGTTGCATTTACAAGTCCCAGGGACTTCATAAACACATGCAAAAAAAATCAGAAAAGCAGTTGTTATAAAGTACACTGTTGAACTTTTAGAAAACATTGAGGTAAAATAAGTGTTCATGGAAAGCAAACATATTTACTGTGCTGAGCATTGGTTTGTAGGGAAATTGTGATCCTGCCACCTCCCAGCAGTATCTTTCCTTGGTTCCTAAGTAACACAGGTAAAACACTTATCACATTATGGCAGTTACTTTAGGATGTGTGTGCATGCACGCACACGCACACACACACACACACACACACACACACACACACACACACATTCATATGCAGTTATCCTCAGCTTTCTTTGTTCCATGTCTGACTATCTATTGCAGAGCAGCATGAAACTCTGAAGAGAAATGGACAGGAAACAAAGGGGCCAGGAACTATGAGAGAAGCTGGGAACCCACAACAAGTAACAGAGCAAGCACTTGGATAAGGTGAGCTATTCCCTGTGTCTCCATACAATGCTGCAGCACACTCAGAGAAGAAGTGTAAGAAGAACACACGCTGGGACAAGGGAAGCCTTTGTTGGTGCTTATGAAGGCTGTGTTCGTCAAACAGTTCTGCTGAAGAGTGGACTAAAGGGATGAGGGAACCTTGGGTTTCTGTCTCACACGTGTTTGAGGAGCAGCAAGAATATTTAAAACACCAGCAACAAAAATTAGATAGCACAGAGGGAGTTTTGGGGAAATGATCTTTTTAAAATCATGTAGGATGCCCCACCAAACAACATTTGACTGATAGCTGCCAAAATTCCATTCTGTTTTCAAGATGGCAACAGAAAAGCAGTGGCAGATGCTACTGCTGAGTGGCAATTGAGAAGTTGCTCACTGCGACACCTCTGGTCATTTGTAAAGCTCCTGCCTGCCCCCGACTTACCTCTTAAGATTTTCCAGTTCTAGAAAGTCTGCCCGTTGCTTGGTGAGTTGTTGTTTAGATGCTCTGAGAACTGCTTAGGCTGGGTTAGAAGTTACTCAGAGGTCAAGGTCATAGTGTTGGCACCTGTGAAGAAGGCTGAGCAAGGCTACTTGACTGAATTAGTAGAAGAGAAAGAAACAGAATTAAAAACCAGGTTGATGCTGAGGTCATAAGGCAGGTAGGCAGTGGCAGTACATTTCGTAAATACAAGTTTTTAAGGAAAAGTACATAAATCACTGGTTGTAGCTCAAGGGATTCACACATATTGAATGGTCTTGCTTGACAAACACCCAATCAAGAATCAGGATATTACCAGCTCCCAGAAGCATTTTTGCCTTGATAGCTTCCAGATAGACCTATCAAAGAGTTAACTACCATCCTGAATTAGGCTTTCTGTTTTTATAATACATAGTCTTATGCACTGTGTTCTCTAACAGTATCTATCTGTCTGTCTCTCTGCTGTCTATTTCTCCATGTATGTGTGTATCATCTATCTGTCTGTCTGCCTGTCTACCTATATATTTTCTCTCTTTGTGTGTTCCTGAGTATATGTATGTGCACCATGTTCAAGAAGGACTCTGAAGGCCAGAAGAGGACATCAGATCCCCTAGAACTGGAATAAAAGTCATGTTGTCAGTGCCTTGTGTCAGTGCTGATCCCAGGTCCTCTGGAAAAGCAGGCAGTGCTCTTATCTACTAAGTGTTAAATTATTTTATAGGCAACTTGTGTGTCATGCATAATTAACAATGGCAACAGATTTCCACAATGTTGTAATTCGTTCTAAACACTAAATACAAGGGAGATGCAAGAGGATTCAAAAAGATGCAGGAGGGTGAAGGAAAGCTTGACAGCAAACTGAGCTTGAGAAAAAAACAAAAAGTTAGAGAATTGTTCTGGAAAACTAAAGAACATCAAATAATCTAAGGATAAATTCTGATTGATTGCATTATAAGGGGGAAATTTTTTGTGATTCTTAAATTCTCTAAGAGTAGCAATCCAGGTAGGGTTGGTCAGGGAAGAGAGTTGGTGGGGGGTAGGATTTGATTAAAAAAACATATGACATACATGTATAAAGCCATCAAAAACATATTTTACAAAATTAATTTTCTCTTCCCCCAATAAAATTATAGAGTATTTTGCAGATTTAAAATGTTTGAATCCTAATTTCATATAAATATACTGTTTACAAACTAATGAAAACAAAAAAAATATGAGCTAGCATTAAATGTTTCTTTTTCAGTTTCTACAAAAGATAACTGAAGAATCACCTTTTTTGCCTCCTTTCCAAAAAAAATTAGATTTATTTAATTTTTGGAAATGAGTGTTTAGCCTATATGTATATGTGCCACAGAGGCCAGAAGATTCCTGGACCTGAAGCTACCGATGGTTAAGAGCTAGTTGCCTGATGTAAGTGGTTCAAACCAAGCCCATGTCCTCTGGAAGGACAGCTAGTGCTTTTACCCATGAGCCACCTCTCCAGCCCCTTCTTTCCTCTTCTTAATCTACCACAACACATTGAATTTTTCCAATTTTCCTTAGCAAACTTTATGTATCCAGATATGTTTTCGTTTATGAGCCTCTCGGTCACCTATTTTATCCTACTTGTTTTCAAGAATGGAGGCTCAGGTTGTTGTCATCTCGACACTTCTCCTAGACTTTTGGCTCTAGCAGTCTGTGAACCAGCAGCATGAACATCTCTAGGGACTCCTGATGAATACAGAACCTGGAGATTAACTCTTACCCACAAACCCAACCTGCATTTGCACAATACACCCAGGATATGCATATGAAATGCCTTTTTAAAAGTGATTTTAAATTTAAAAGATTTTTAATTAAAATTTTAGATTCACAACAAAATTACGAGGAAGGGACAGAGGTTTTCTGCATACCCACTGAGACCACATCCATGCAGCTCCCCTCTGATCAGCATCTCCAGGAGGGCTGCATGCTTGTTCCAAAATATGAACTGACATTGACATCATGATTACCCAAAGGCCATAATTAACATGAGAATGCATAAAGGCAGAAACTGTTGATTAACTTGCAACAAGATGGGGAATCAATTTCTGAGAAGCAAGTCATGTATGTCTTCTTAGAAAACTTTCACTGAGATAGGTATTGATCCTCAGGCAAATTAATACTGTCTTGTGGTCAAGTCACATTCAGCCATGGGGCAGGTTCTCTTTGGGACTCTAGATTTCTACTTTGAAAGTACAGGAGGACACTATGTATAATCCTGAACTGGACAACATTGTTATCCAGGCCCAGTGATGATAAGATAAAGGGGAAGAGGAAGTTGGGCAGACCCCACACAGATAACCTTGCCCAGCTTCCAAGTGATTCATTTTGTCCATCTGGATCAAGCCACATCTGGTTTGTATTAGCCGAATGTTACCCAGATCTTTTGAAACTAGGGGATTAATATAGCGGTATCTAGACCCACCATTGTGATACTGTAGATGAACTTCACTTGTCGGGTATTTATTACTTATATGAGTAGTGACAATAGACAGTTATGATTTTGTTTTACTACTTCTTTGTTTTCACTAGAGCAGTGATTCTCAAGTCTGAGCGAGCACAGGATCACCTTGAGAACTTGTAAAGAAACAGGAGCCTGGGCTCCACCCCCCACAGTTTCTGGCTTGGTGGGTATGGGTTGAGGCTCAATAACACGCATTTCACATTTCTCTTTATGGTATAAGAAGATGGTTCTGGGACAACTATAGAAACCTCACTGCCCTAAAGAATCAACAAATTATCAGCCAAGGATGCCATCTTTGTACAGCTGTCATTGATAGTTCAAGGCTTCTCTAGTTACCCAACTTCTGGAAGCTGACACAGAGAGAGACAGGCTTCCCCAGACTTCTGCAGCTTTTAACTTTCATTTCAAATTTATAAGACTTTCTTGGAATATGTGAGCCTGCACCATCAAACTGAGGTATACTGAGGAAGATAAAGTCACTGGTGGTATTTGTGGGTTACGCCTATTTTCATGAATTAATAGACAGGAAACTGACATAAGACTCGGAGATGGGGACACATTCAGAGGCCCTGCTTCTTTCCTGGTGCATTCAATAAAACGTTCTGCCATGGGAGCCCAGGTGCACTGGGTTTATTCTTGTTGCTTCACGATACCCTGTCTTAAAGCAGTTTCCTCCAATGGAAACATTCTCATCCCTGTTTCTACTGGTAAGCCCTCACCTATACTCCTGTAAGTAGTTTCAATAAATTCATTGGTTCATCAAGGTGGACTTCACTGCAATTTTACTTTGGTCTGCTGTGGGTTATCTGTCTGGGATGAGCAGATGCAGGTGTCTATCTCCCCAGGAAAAGTCTCACACAGTATGTCTCCAGGTAAACCGCCCTTGGGATTTAGATCTCAGTGTTGGATAGTAACAGTTAGGAGCAGGTAGGATCTCTATGGGGCTCGTGAGGGCTCTGCTCTCAAAAAATAGATTAATATTCATGCAGATTAAAAAAATTTCCCCAGTGTGGGTATATACAAGCCAGTTTACTCCAATTTTTGTGACTCCTTTCTTAAGTGATGCCCTGTGCCTTTTTGGATCTCTCCTGAGAAATCCCACTAGCAAGATGGTTTTTCTCAGATGTAGCCTTTTTCCCTTCGGTCTTCCAGCCTGTAGAACGATGTGCCAAATAAATCTTTGTTCTTCATAAATTACTTTCTCTGCAGTATTTAGTTACAGAAGCAGACTCCAAAATTTCCTCAGGAGTCAAGAACGTGGAACAAGTAAGAAGCAGCTACCTTGAAACACATGGGGTTTTCCAATGAAGCATCTAGTCCAGGGCTCTGGGTTAAGCTGTGACGTGCTGAAGGGTGATCGGTCACCTCTCCAAAGGTCAACCTGACATGCAGGATCATATGATAAACTACTGTCTCTGCAACATATTAAGTGAATGCAAGTTGGGAGAAGAGGGCGCTAGATTAAGATTCTTACAGTATTGCAGCAATGAAAAGTAACTAATACACTCACAGAAGTGCATCCTGAAGACTTCCTGGTTTCCATACTTAGGTTTATGTATTCCTGCGTGGAGGCTGGAAAGGAGTTTATGTTCATTTAGTAAACCCTAAAAGAAATACAATGGAAAAGTGGTCAGAAAACTTCAGTTTTAATTTGTCAATAAATTTCACCTCAAATTAACTTTCTGTTATTTCTAATATCCTTCTAACGAGATTTTAGTCATTTATCAAAGATAGAAACTGCCAAACATCTTCAGAGGGTTCATCGTTATTTGCTTTGGACTTTTGTATTACTCAGTACTGGGAAAAGCCAGAGAGCCATTGTCTAGGCAAAGAGCTCACTTAAAGTAGTATTTATGGCACAATTTAGGCCCCTACCTATCTGATTAGTCATCTTGTTAAGGTATCAGGACTAAGAATCAATGAAAATAAAATATTTTCCCAGGTAGAGCCCTGGCAGAGATGTACAAAATTGGCCTGAGGCCAACTGTCTCAAACCATGCATCAGACTTCTGAGGTTAGGCAAAATTGAAAACATTTGGAGAAGTTAATTCCCCTTAATTTTGAAACCCATGTGTATTTCGAGAGAAATTTAATCTGTGTGTTTCTAATTCATTTACACTCAACTCATCAAAATGTTATTTTGAAAGAACCATTTCAGTTTTTTACGCAGAAAATATGGTGAATTCTTGTAACAAGATTTGTGAAAACTTTAATAAAATGTCATTGGGTTACGAAATTGTGTTTGGTCCTTAACAGAATTTGGAGAAAACAGTACAGTTCTAAAATAGGCCCTTTCCGCTCTGGATTTGGCTCAATGGTTTGTGCATTCTGCTGAGTTATACACTAATGACTGAGGGTTTTCCACTTGTCTCTGATTTTACCCTTTCCTCCCAACACCAGTACAACAAGGGGATTCCAAGTGGACTGTCATACTTGGTATAGAATGAAGTAGCCCTAGCTTTAGCTTTCTTTGGCTAATGTATATAAACATAATGCAAACATATTTATATACATTTATGAATGAACATATAGATCATAAATATTTGAGTGAAGGTATCGCTACTAAGGGGTGGGGTTAATGGGAAAGGTGACAGAGTCCCTAAAAACAAACAACAAACAAACAAAGCAAAAACAATAAACCAAATCCCTGAAGCTGCTAAGACTTGCTAAGCAAGAGAAATCCTGGGAAGGAAACAGAAGAGGAAGTGGGCATTTTTACACAATCAAAATAATTTGTAAATAAACAGTGGATGGAATTAGTTATAATTTCACATAGAATTTTTGGGATACAAAATAAAGGAATTTTTATTAGGTAAAATATTAGATTGAAAAATGAAGAAAAGTGGCTTCTTTCAATGTTTGTGTTTCTAAAACATGACAATTATTATAAGACTCAAAGTTGAAATGTATTTGTAGCTTTGAGGGCAGTGTGGTGGGAGATGTTGCTTCAGATTTGAAAGGAAAGGAATAAAGCCTCTGTCCAGTGTTTGAATTATAACCAGAAGGGAGAAAGGAATTTGCTGAACTTCCGTATGGGGGCCACTTCCACATGGGACAAGAGATGGATGCTGCCAAAGAATAGCAGCCAGGCTGATGATCACATTGCTTATGACAGTCCAGGCACTGGTCAGCACCTCCTGCTGTGGTCTCAAATGAGAGTGGAAGCTAGTCCTTGAAGTTATTCAATGATGTCATATAGTAAGACCCTATCTTTTGAATTTTTTTGAATTCTTTGGAATTCCATGTATTATATTTTGATCATATCGCCCGTTCTCCAACTCCTCCAAGAACCACATGCTTGCTTCCATAGTCAGTGATCTTGGTGCCCTTATTTCTTATTTGTTTGTTTGTTTCTTTCTTCACATTAAGTCCAATTTATGTGGCTCATATACTCTTCCACATGTGAGCATCCATTGGAACATGGTCAATCTTCCAGGAGCCAAATCCTTAAAGAAAATGTACTCTGCCTTCCCAAGTAACCACCAGTTACTAATAGCTCCTCAGTTAGGAGTGGGACTTCATGCCATGCCCACCCTCCATGCTGGGATTTTGTCTGGCTTGTGCTTGCATGGGTCTTGTGCATGTTCTACAAGTGCTGTGAGTTGGTACTGCACCCTACCTGTTGTGTCTAGAGAACATTGTTTTGTTGGAGCTATCTACCATCTCTGGCTCTTATGATCTTTCCACTGCCTCTTCTACAGGGATCCTGAGCTTTGAGAGGGTAGGGGGTGGTATAGATGTTCCATGTAGGTTTGAGTACTCCAGTCTGATTCTCTGCTCCTTGACCATGAGTGGGTCTCTGTGTAAATTGATATCTACCACAAAAAGACTCTTCCCTGGTGAGGAGTTTTAGAGATACATTAATGTATGAATTATAAGGATAAGTCATTTAATACTATGTCCCTTTTACAGAGTAGTGGAAGTGTACTATGCCCTAGGGTCTTGCTCTTTTTTAACCTGTAGCAGGAGCTAAGATGAAGAGTTATTTATTTATTAAAGATTTCTGTCTCTTCCCCACTGCCGCCTCCCATTTCCCTCCCCCTCCCCCAATCAAGTCCCCCTCTCTCATCAGCCCAAAGAGCAATCAGGGTTCCCTGCCCTGTGGGAAGTCCAAGGACCACCCACCTCCATCCAGGTCTATTAAGTTGAGCATGCAAACTGCCTAGGCTCCCACAAAGCCAGTACGTGCAGTAGGATCAAAAACCCATTGTTATTGTTCTTGAGTTCTCAGTAGTCCTCAATAGAAACAAAAGTCACAGTGTTGTCTGATTCCTTAAGTAAGAGCCAGGTTCCTATCATGGGCCACATAATACCAGTTGAGATTTGTAAAATGACTATCCTCTGTGAACATGCTTTCTTCAATCCCCATGAATGAAATTCAAGTTCTCATAAATGGCAACTTATTCCTCTGAACTAGCATTGGCAGTAAGGTCTGAAGAGCAATCTTTTGAAGATGCATGCCATTGGTTTTGTACTCTACACGTGTGTTAGGTCAGGCAAACTCTCAAGTCAATATGGATGGCCTTATCAACTGTAAAGATCTTAGCTATTATTTTCTAGGATAAGCCAGAGTTGAGGAAAGCTGAGTAGGCTATGATTTTTCATGTTTGTGTTTGGTTTAGTCCATTCCAGGCTCCAATGAGTACTGAAATAATGGCTGATAAAATGGCTGACACTGGGTGGAGGATCAGATCTTGGGCGTACACATACTGGATTGCCTGGATAACTAGCTGTCTACTTGGAAAAACTGACCACAACCGAGAAATCACAATCTGGGCCTTTCTCCATTCACCTCTAATGTTCTTCTGAGTAGAACATGGAAAGAGTCACTTATATGTTCCGTGGCGGTAAGATTTAATGATCTCTGGAAATCTGTGCAGATGAGCGTTATTAGCGTATTAATATAGTTTGTGAATTTGAAAAAATATTCAGTGAAGATCTATAGCAATTGCCACATAAATAAATATGAAGAAAACCTGATTTTACAGTCTTAGAGTGAATTGATGCCCAGAAATATCTTTGCACCCTTGCTTTGGTCCTGCTTACTTGCTTGCTTTTTAAAAGATGTGTATGAGTATTTTATATGCATTTACTTATTGTATTCACATGTATTCAGTGCCCTTGCAAGCTGGAAGAGGTGTTGGATCCCCAAGAACTGGAGTTACAGACTGCTGAGTTGTCTTGTGGGTGCTGGGAACTGAACCTGATCATCTGCAAGAGCAGGAGTGTTCTTAATACTGAGCCATGACTCCAGGCACTGTCTCTGCTGTGTTAAAGTGTGGAAGAGTTTGGAATTGCCACTACCTCTCTTTCCATGTGATTTGATTTTCTTATATAGGCAACAACTATAATTGGAAGGGATCATGCCAATATACACATTTGGAAATGAAGGAATAGGAAAACTAGCCTTGGGAGTGTCTGTGAAGAGAAGCCTTCAGTATGGAGCCTAGCAGGTAAATGTGGTCTACATCTCACCTTCATCAATACACCATTTGGGGAAGCATGTGGTTGGGCTGATATCATGTTTCATGATATTATATGATGGTTTTCAGAGGTAATTCTGTGTTAATGATTTGCTACTCAATCCAGTCTCCAAAATACCTTAATTCCAAATTCAAGCTTAATCATAAACATATGGCCTGCTTCTTATTTAACATTATAAAGGAATGAGTGTATGATCATACATTTATATTTTTGGAACGTGCTCTGGTGGTCATTACAATCAGAATAATTTCTGAATCTCTCTCTCCCTCTTTCTGTATGTGTACATCTGCTTCTGAAGAATTGATTGGAGGTAATATATCTTTGCTTTATTTAGATGTGATTACCTTATTAAAATTGGGAATGTCATTTTTGGCCTCTTCATGATCAGCTCCACAAGTATGCTTCATAAAATGTGGATTTGATCCTCCATTGTATCCTGTAGCCATGTGGCTCCCACAAGCACAGGGATCCTACTGAGGCCTGGGGATGCTGGGTGCCTTATGAAAGAGTACAGGTTTCGGTTTGTTAGTGTACCCAGGCTGAAAATTCATTTCTAAGATGAATGGTAGAATATGGAGTGCTTAAAGGCACTGGCTAATTAATTCTTCATGCAACAAAAGCAAACAGCCCTGTGGGGTCTTCGTTCTGCTTGAAGAATACTGCTTTGAGTGTAGGTCACCTTTGTCTTATTCCCACGAACCTTTCCCAAAACCCTTCATCTTGGGGAACTCGGTCTCTATGTCATTGTCTTGTCTTAGAAATGTCATGTTGGGAGCACTTAATTTCTGCCTGTGGATGGATGGTGCCCAAACCAAATCTTCCCTTAACACCATCTTTTCTTTAACTCCAAATTGATATCATTACATCTCATCTCCTTTCAGATATCACTGTATTTGTTTTTATGGTCATGACTAGTCACCAGTGATGACTATGGCCCCCTCTCTGCATTCACAAGAATGACTCCCACAGAGCCAAAAGTGTTTGCCCTTTGTGGAAATATTTGCTGGTTGCTACTGTATATCCCAAATCCTGGCTCCTGTGCCTGTCTGCACACCATTGTTCTCATGCTCAGTTCACACCTCTCTCTGCTCCTTTCTGAGTTATTTTCTTCTCCACTCTCCAGCTTTGGTAAGTTGCTTCTGAGCATGGATTCTCTCCTGTTTCTCCAAATGATGGCTAGCATTCTGTCTCGGTCTTCAAATTCAACTTCTTGATGAATGTATTGTGAAACAAGCATTTTGTGTAGCCTATGTTCCAATCCCATACACCCCTATATCTATCCTATCCTCTTGCATATAGTGTAAGTGTGTGTGTGTGTGTATGTGTGTGTAAGTATGTGCATGCTAACCTGTGCAGTAGGTTGATGCTAAGATGTCTTTTCTTGATCTATTCTTCATGTAACTTTTTGAAGACAGTATTTCTTTATTGAACTTGAAGCTTACATTTTGGCTAGACTGTCTGTCCAAGAAGCCCTGAGATATACCCATGTCAGCCCTCACCCCCAACAATGGGGATGCAGGCATGCACAGCTGCACACAGATTTTATATAGGTTTTGGGGAATCTGAATTAGGGGTCTCCATGTTTGCACCAAACACTTTATCGAGTGAGCCATCATTCCAACCCCAAAACATCAGGTTGTATGTTTGTTTGTGTGGTATACATTCTTACATATTTCTGTGTTGGAATATCTTCTCCAGACCAGTTCATCCTTTTTGGTTTTGTCTCTTACATTTCATTTTTCATCTTCCTATGGGGCAAAGATCTTGCTGGAGCTCTGTACTCTAAACAGTTCATTCTCCAGTGACACAGCAAGGCTCTAAAGCCACATGATGAAGGTCACTCTGGAGTTGACAACTGAGGATCAGAGAGATGAGGCAATTTCCTCAAGTCTGTGAAACTTGAGAGTGACAGGGCTACAATTTAAAGTCAGTTCGACCTTGCTCCCCATTGCCTACAAAAAGATTTCCTTTACAGTGTATCACCAGGGGGGAATAAAGAATGGCTTGGGTATGCTAATGGACATATTTCTGAAATGTTTATAGACTACTCTGCCATCTCAGTTAGGTCATTCTGAACAGTTAACGTCTTTAGGACTGCTAATACAAGTTTTATGGTGGTTTAGAAGAATTCAGTCTTCAATACAACATTAAATTAGCCCCCACTGTGTTTGGCAACCTGAGTTGAATCCAAGGAAGTCCAAAGGAATGAGTCTTAACCTTTTGGCTGTGATTTTATTCTCTGCCTCCATTCCTCCAGCCAGGTAGACAAGCTGTGTGCAAGCTTGAAATGAGTTGACTCAGTCTAATCTTGGCTGTGGTTTAAGAAGAAATATTTTAAAGACCAGGGATGCAGTTTATGATAAATTACTTACCTGGGACTCTTAACTCCCTGACTTCTATTCTCCCCTCTTCCCCCCCCCCCACCAGATTTGAGGGATGCTTAGGCCTAGTTTCCAGTCCTGGTTCTATAATACCTGTGGAAACATAAGGAAGTAGCCTAGCTGCTCTAGGACTCAAATACCCTTATCAGCAGAGTAAATTTTATATACTTACTCCGGACAAATGAAGTACTGTGAATGGCTTGGAAAAATGGACAAACCACTGAGAAATATTTCTTAGTCATTGTGGAGACTTTGAACCAGTTTCTAGAGGTACAGATTCTCAGATATTTCTGTTCTATAGGTAGCTGAGTTGAAAATAAACACTCACCCTCTATTACAGTGGTTCTCAACCTCCCTAAAGCTGTGACCCTTTCCTACAGTTCCTCATTGGAACTGTATGGTTGTGGAGACCCCCCAACCATAAAATTATTTTTGTTGCTACTTCATAACTGTAATTTTGTCACTGTTATGAAATATAATGCAAATATCTGACATGCAACCCACATGGGGTCACTACCCACAGACTGAAGACCACTGCTCTGTTACTGTCTTGTCTAAAACACATTTACTAGTAGCTTGAATCCTCCCCAGATGTGCAGAGCCTGGGGAGATTTAGTCTTCTTCCTGCCATGCCTTCCCAGGACCCTGCCTTCTAGGATAACTGAACTATATCTAACCCACACCTCCTGCTCAGGATGCTTGGTTAGCATAAACACCCCATCTTAGGGATAAACCTGGTGTCAGACTGACAGTACTCAGCAAAGTCTCTCTGGCTCCTTCCTCCAGAAAATGCTGCAGGTCTCCCAGCCCTCTACAGTTCCCTGTGACTTCCGCTCAAGGATCCAGATGGTGTCTGGTGTGCTGATAAAACATTATCAGTACTTGTTGGCTAATTAAATGTTTAATGAATGAATGAATGAATGAATGAATGAATGTGTTTCACATTCCTACAGCCCTAAAGGTGCTACGTTCACCCTTGGGCTTTCCTACTGTCATCTACTTTGTTACACAAATTGCAGCTTCTTTGTAATAACAGAGTGGGGTATGAGAGAGAGAGAGAGAGAGGGAGAGAGGGAGAGAGAGAGAGAGAGAGAGAGAGAGAGAGAGAGAGAGAGAGAGAAGGTATCAGGTGTGTAGGCTTTCCCTTCACCTTGTAGAAGTTCCCTGATAGGAAAACCTCCAGACACCTGGTTAGCCTTCCCCATGTCCTGAATCCTACAGCCGCTGCTGTTTCTCACCTCTGGTGGAAGATTAAACACTTACTGGGTGCCATTGGCTGGAAGCCCAGGACAAGACTCAGGGTGAAGAACTGCAGTATCTGAAATTTAAAATCTAAGAACTCAATTCAGTCAGCGATGACTAATGAGGGTATGTTGAACAGATCAGGTATGGGATGGATCCTGGTAAATATCAGTTTTATGAAATCCATGTAAAAATGATTTCTGATAATACATTGTCATCTTAATTGAGAAATACTGTAGCTGTGAAAGTCAGTGGGTTTTAGAGACTTGGTGTGGAAAAAAAGCATGTGAAATTTCTAACATGTGCCATTGATAATTCTGAGAGTTGATCACATATGGAAATGATAAGAGATTGGGTATGCTAGGCTATATATCATTGACTATGAATTAATTTCACCTGCTTTCTTTTACTTTCTAATGTGGCCACTGGAATCCTGATGCAGCCTCTGTGGCCGGTTTGGTAAAGGGGGGTGTACGATTGGGGCTGCCTGTCTCTCCTCCCCCCACATCTCTGGCCATGAGGCAGCACAGAGAAGCTCTGTGGATGCTGAGGACCCAGAGGGGAGCCCACAATTTGCAGTGCTCCTGAGTTTGCAGAGAGTCTACCCCTTATGTCTGTTCGTCTGCTCTGTATTTAGGTCCAGCTGCAGAAATACATGCCAAATGAGGAAACCAAGGTCCTAGCTTTGCAACGAGAAGACCTACAGGGAACTCTGAAACCAGAGCATCTTGGAAAATTCTAGAATGGAAATGTGCATAGGAGAGTGATGGGTGGTGGCTATGGGCCTGGTGCAAAATGCTCAGAAGACACTCGGAGTAGAGCAGGAGACAGGTGTCTGCCCAGGCCTGGGCCAGCCACTAGGCACAGATCTGGGAGAGAGCAAAGGAAACTGCTGGCTGAGGTTGTTTCTTTGCATTCTAGACAGATAATAGAAGGTATCTTACAGATACCTTCAGAAAATTCATCAAAAGACAGAGGGGTAGCACCCACCCCTTCTCCCTGTTTACCTGTCATTAATAATCTTTATAATGTGGTGCTTAGCTCAGACCTGATAAGGCATGATGGTATGGTTATTAACTGAGGTCTGTAGCTCATATTGGATTCTTGTGCTGTACATTCTATGAATTTTGACAGATGTCTAATGACTTGTACCCACTATATAACAATCCCACTGCAACCCCTTCCCTACTAAACCCATGTGCTCCATCCAATTTATCCCTTTCTGAGTCTCCAACCCTCAGCTACCACCAATGTCTTTACTATATCTGCCTTTAACTCTGGAATGTCATGTCACTGGACTTAGCAATGTCCTTTTAAGGTTCTTAGAGCCTTTTGTGGCTTGTAGCCTATTTCTTTTTAAATCATTGAATAATACTCCATTATATGGATACACCACAGATAAACATCTCACATTTGAAGGCCATTTTAGTTGACCTAAGAACTTGAAAATAATGAGTAAAACTTCTATAAACCTTTATGTGCAGGATATTTTGACTATACATTAGTAATTCGTTTAGGTAGATACACAGAAGTAGAATCTCTGGACAGTATGCTAAGAGTATGTCTAGTTCAATGAGAACTCTGTCCAAAGTATCAGTATCATTTTGTATTCCCACTATCATGACATCCTCACCAGTATCAGCAGTATCAAGTGTTGTGTATATACGTGTGTGTATGCATATATATATTCCATTCCAACAGGTATGTTGGGTAGTATGTCACTGATTTTTTTATTGATTTTTATTGAGCTCTACATTTTTCTCTGCTCCCCTCCCTGCCTATCCTCTCCACTTCAACCCTCTCCCAAGGACCCCATGCTCCCAATTTACTGAGGAGATCTTATCTTTTTCTATGTCCCATGTAGATTAGATCCATGCATGTCTCTCTTAGGGTCCTCATAGTTGTCTAGGTTCTATGGGATTGTGATTTGTGAGCTGGCTTTCTTTACTTTATGTTTAAAAACCACTTATAAGTGAGTACATGTGATAATTGTCTTTCTATGTCTGGGTTACCTCACTCAAGATGATGTTTTCTAGCTCCATCCATTTGCCTGCAAAATTCAAGGTGTCATTATTTTTTCTGCTGTGTAGTACTCCATTGTGTAAAGGTACCACATTTTCCTTATCCATTCTTTGGTCAAGGGGCATTTAGGTTGTTTCCAGGTTCTGGCTATGACAAACAATGCTGCTATGAACGTAGTTGAGCACATGTCCTTGTGGTACGATTGAGCATCCTTTGGATATATACCCAAAAGTGGCATTACTAGGTCTTGAGGAAGGTTGTTTCCTATTTTTCTGCGAAATCACCACACCGACATCCAAAGGGGGCTGTACCAGCTTGCATTCCCACCAGCAATGCAGTAGTGTTTCCTTTGCCATACAACCTCTCCAGCATAAGGCGTCATCAGTGTTTTTGATCTCGGCCATTCTTAGGTATAAGATGGAATCTCAGAGTTGTTTTGATTTGCATTTCTCTTATGACTAAGGATGGTGAGCAGCTCCTTAAGTGTCTTTCAGCCATTTTAGATTCCTCTGTTGAGAGTTCTCTGTTTAGGTCTGTACTCATTTTTTTGATTATATTTTCTTTTGATGACCAATTTCTTGAGTTCTTTGTATATTTTGGAGATCAGACCTCTGTCTGATGTTGGGTTAGTGAAGATCTTTTCCCATTCTGTAGGTTGCCATTTTTTCTTATTGACCATGTCCTTTGCTTTACAGAAGCTTTTCAGTTTCAGGAGGTCCCATTTATTAATTGTTTTTCTCAGTGTCTGTGCTGCTGTCCTTTTCTTTACAGAAGCTTTTCAGTTTCAGGAGGTCCCATTTATTAATTGTTTCTCTCACTGTCTGTGCTACTGGGTTATATTTAGGAAGTGGTCTCCTGTGCCAATGCGTTCAAGGGCTTTATTAAATATGCTTTCTTTTTTTCATGTTATATTTTTTGCTTCTTTGTCAAAAATCAGGTGCTGTTCGAAGGTATGTGGTTAATAACTGGGTATTTAACCTCCAATTTCTAAATTACTTATGACGAGTTTCTTTTTACCTTTTTATTTGCCAGATAACCAGTTGTCTCTTCTTTAGTGAGATAATTTTTCATATTGCTCATTAAAAATTTTGATTAACATTCTTTTAGTGCTGAATTTTAAAATTTCTTTGCATATTTTGCAAAAAAAACCCTCTCATCAGATTTGTAATTTTCAAAAGTATTTTCTTCTAATTTGTGTTTTATTTTTAATAGAGTCTTTTTCTTAGTAGAGTCTTTTTCAGAGTGGACTTTTAAATCTGACATGCTACTACTGTTTTTTCATTGGCTGGGCTTTGGGTGTCAGAGCTAGGAGGTCATCAACAAATCTAACGCCACCTAAAATTTTATTCTATGTTTTCTTCTAGAAATTTTACAGTGTTGCATTTTACATTTATGTCTATTGTTCATTTTGAACTGACTTTGGGAAAGTTATAAGATCTAAGCATAGCTATTTTCATGTAGATGTCTACTTGTCCCGGTAGTATTTATTAAAAAATCTCTTATTTGCCCACTGTGTTGTACTATAAAAATTTGGAAAACTTAACTGATATTAGAATTACCATACACGGGAAGTAAATCAGAATATATGATCTAACTTATCTAGGGCAATTGCTGATAAAATAAAAATCTCAAATTTGTCTGAGAGGAAAACAATAACAAGATTTTGTAAGAAATTGAATAAACTATTTAGAATATACTCCAAAATGATTCATGATGTGGAGAACTATGAAAATCTGTGCTCATTTGTTGCTACACTTTGTCCTCGAGGAAACTGACTTGAGACCCCACATTAACAGCGGTGACATGGGTTGGGGTCTTGAGAGATGATTGGTTTCTTGAAAAGACTGGTGCTTCTCTGGAAGGAGCGAGTTCTGGCTGGGAGAGTGAGCTAACCTGGTACCCCCTCTCCCTTTCTCTCACGTGTGTCTATTTGCCTACTCATTTTCATACTGAGACCTTCAGTGGAAGCCAAGCAGGTGCAGGTGCTGCAAACGTCTAGAATATTAGCAAAATAAACCTGTTTTCTTTATAATATAGCCAGTCCACAACATACATTATACTCTGATGAACACAGGGATAAAGTACATGTTAGAATTCTCTGACAAATGCTGCAAAGCAGCCATCATAAGCAGTGCTCCAAGAATCAATTGAAAACACTCTCTAAATGAACAAGAATATAGAAAACCTAAACAAGCAAAGAGAAGTCACTCTAGACCATAAACCAAATTGATGAATTTAATGGTAGTAAAGAAATGAGGGGGGGCAGTAAAATTGTGGATAACCCAAAAGATGTTAATTTGATCTAACTATCAAAGAGACAAAGTGGGAGAGGAAGAAGATAATCAAATATCCTATGGGAAAATAAAACCATGTTGTCAGAGTCCAGAAAAGAGGAGAGAACATATATGTGCTGAAGGGAAAACACTTTGAAAAACAACCAGATGAAAATCTTTTATAGTGTGTGAGAAAAGAAAGGAAAGATTAAACACTCTGGTCAAATCTAATACACTGTGAACCCAAAGGGCTTGATGCTCAAATATATCAACAGTTAATAAACTGTAGCAATATACTAAAATATGCATTACTTGAAAAGCTGTGGGAGCCATAATTGATGAATCAACCTTTCAAATACAGAAAGAAAATTGCTAGGAAAATATTCTATACCCAGTAAAACTGTCCTCCAGCAATGAATGAACAGCAAGAAGCTAAGAGGGAATGAAAATAGATATTCCATCAAATGCTAACGAAAGGAAAAGTAAATGGCTATAGTATCTGAAAATGTGTGCTTCATACTCAATTGCCAACCACAGAGCATTATATAAAGATGAAGTGGTCATATCACAATGCAAAGCTTCAGAATGTGTGAATGACACCAGCATAATTAACAGAATTGAAGAACTATACAAATCTTTGTCAGACATTTCCTTTCCTCTTCTCAATAACTTATATAACAAGAAGGAAACTTATATAAAAAACTTACATATAAGAAGAAACATATAAAAAGAAGTAAAATATCAATATTTTTCATACTAACCAAGTTATAGAATAACCCCACCAATACATAAATGCATAATGAAAACGTAGTGTATATCTTCCTAATGATGTTTAATTCAGTCATAAAGGACAGAAATCACAGTGTTGCAGGAGAACAGACAGAACTAGGGGTCATCATGTCAAGTGAAATAAGCCGGACTCAGAAAGGCTGTGCTTACACTCAGAAAGGCTATACTTACACCCAGAAAGGCTGTACTTACACCTAGAAAGACTTGTACTTACACCCAGAAAGGACTTACACCCAGAAGGGCTGAACTTATACACCCAGAAAGGCTGTACTTACACCCAGAAAGGTAAAACTTATCACTTATCCTATTTTCTCCCTCATGTGGAATCTAGATGTCTAGATTATACATAGACACACACACACACACACACACACACACACACACACACTTGTATGTGTAGTGTGAAAAAAAGGTTACTGGAGAAGAAGATGATATGCACAGAATTTAAAAGGGTAAATTGGAACAATGCAATGACAATGCATTGCACACACAGATAAAAACTATCTCATTGAAATTCACCATTTTGCACAATCAATGTATGTGAAGAAGAACTGGAACAACACTATTAAAGAACTCAATCAGGTTGACGAGTATAGACAGCCCCATTGGAAACCAGCAGAACACATACTCCGCTCAAATGTGCAGTGTCTAGTCACCAAGCTGGATCACATCATGGGTCAGAAAGCGATGTCTCAGCAAATCCAGACAGATTTTACTGTATAAAGTGATGTTCTGTGAACACAAATGGAAGTAAACTGGAAACCCATAGCATGAACATAGGAAGAAGTAATCTGTCCCTTGGAAATTAAACAGCACATAATCAATGTGTGAAAGATGAAGTTTCAGGAAACACACAAAATACACTGTGAACTGAACAAAAACAGAATAAAGCACACCAAATTTTGCAGGAACAGGCAAGTCAGTTTCCAGAGTGAAATTTAGCATTCTCAAAGAAGAAATGCAAATTCTCTCAAACCAATTCGCGGGGGGAAAAAAAAAACAATTCAAGACCAGAATTTAATGGACTAGAGAAGAAAAATTAATGAAGAAAATTAAGGAAAACAAAAGCTGGTTCTTCTAAAAATTTTAGTAAGTTTATGGACTTCTAATAAGACTGGCAGAACCCAAATAAAAATACACAGATTGTCACCCTGGAGATGAACAGAGGGAACATTCTAGGCCAAGGAATAGTAGTGGAAGGGAATGATGCTGCATTGGCCAAAAGATTCCATCTCTGCCTTCTGTCCCCTCAACACAGACTTCTTTGGGG
>NW_004949101.1:1234764-1245869 GCF_000317375.1 Microtus ochrogaster | reverse complement strand
AGTGGCCAGTCAGAAACCTAGGTGGAGAACCCCACATCATGACAGCTGGGGGCACCTGGGACCTGCCCCATAGTCACTGCAGTGCAGTGTTTCCTGTTATCTTTTACCCTGCTCCATTCCCTGTGTTCTTTCCACCAACTTGAGTGTGATTTTTTTCTTCATGGCAACAGCAAGAGTTCAGAACGGTGGGACAGCTGAACTTTGTTACGTTTTGTTGAGTGCTTAAGTCTCTTAATGTTGGCATTAGAGTCCATTATTCTCCACACTCAATGGTAGGTGGAATCGCCGCCCCACCCCCACAGCAGCTTCTGCTGTATTTATAGATAAAAGATTTCCAACCTTTTAAAAGAGCCACATCCATTTTCCATCTCGTTTCAAAACAGAACAGAGATCTGGAGGCGGATAGCAGACCAAACTGGTCAGAAGAGCAATTAAGTCATCCTGCACCTTTTCACCCTTTGCTCTTCCCAGCCCTCAGGTGGCATCAGGATGGATCTTCAGAGTCTGAGAAACACAGGGCATCGAACAGTTTAGATGTCATTTAGCATCCACGCTGGCAGTTCGAGGAATAAAAGAAGACACTCATAACAAATTTATTCTGGGAAAAAAAAAGGCTTACTTAGGGATATTCCGAGACAAATTGGACACATGGTCACTCTGGTCCCATAGTATAAGAGCTGAAACGAGAGGAAAGTCAGAGAAAAGGGCTTGGGTCCCACTTCTGTCACTTGACAACTGCATTCTTAATAAGCTTTTTAACTTCTCTCAGCTTCGGCTTTCCTCCTTAGTGTGTGTTGGATGAAGTGTATTTAACTACTTGAGTGGAGACTTGCAGAATCACTTAGGAAAGTGCTTTGTCAACCAGAAGACACAATGAAGCTTGTGTTTTTTATTATGTGAAATAACTGATATAATTATGTTGACTCTAACAATATGGTTATATTTAATTTTACACAATAGATGAATTCTTAGGAAAGAAACGAGTATGAATAGGCGTTGTGTAAATCACCTCTTGCTTAGAAAGACCCAATTATCAGAGAAATTCTTCTATAGTGGTCAGACATTTTAAAGAATAAATGACAAAAAAAAAATCACTCTTTGCTTACATCTTAACAGCTCAGGATTTGTTTTTAAGCAAAACACAGCCCTAGTGGTTCTTTAGTTGAACCAGGATGATGAGGCCTCCCCCTGAGTGAGGGTTACCTGGTTAAGATGCAGCCCGAGGCTAGAGCGGGGGAAAAAGGGAGTCTGGTGCAAACCTTCTGGGGGCCCAACGTGGCCACGAAGAAAAGAATTTTAAAAAGAAAGCATAAATTCTTGGAAAGCAGGGCCCCGTTGGTTTAATGCATTTCACATTGTGCCTCCACAGCACTGGGCCCGGCAGCCTGATGAATACGGGTTGCAGCTGCGGAGGAGCGAAACCTTGGCAGTGTCCGGTTGCACAAGTGGCACCCGAATAAGCCCTCTCAATTGGCTCACTGTGAGGCTTCCAGCACCTTCTGTGAGTCTGCAGCTCCTGTCTGGCCAGCCTGCTTCACTCTCCTGGTGGACACAGGAGATTCATCCTGCTCACGATTGCTGGGTCATGTGTGGCTCTTCCTTCCTTTC
The DNA here is from genome assembly GCF_000317375.1 of Microtus ochrogaster. NCBI lineage: Eukaryota > Metazoa > Chordata > Mammalia > Rodentia > Cricetidae > Microtus > Microtus ochrogaster. The sequence continues at coordinate 1,244,261 of NW_004949101.1, read as the reverse complement.
CCTTGCTTCTGGGCCACCATCTGGGATGACTTAGCCATTGTCTGTTAGAGCCTTTGAAGCTTGATTATAGGAGAAGGGAAAACATCGGCCTCAGTGGAGCAGGCGGTCCTGTTCGGGACATCAGTGCAATCTCTTTTTTTTTTCTTCTCTCTCTCTTTTTTTTTTTTCAATTCACATATTTTTGATCATCTTCACACAGGATAAATGCTGGAAATAGAATACATTCTAGAATTCTTCCTCTGTTTTTCCAGCCCCCATAAAACCAAGCTTGCAAACATGACCAAGTCAATTAGTGATGGAGTCCAGTCTGCTAGGCCTATTTTACCTCACTGGCTGCCCAGATAATCAAAATCACCATGCCCCAAATCAAAGCACAAAGGCCAACAACCTGTTTTCTGCATTTCCTTAGCTCTCTGTTTCCACCCCAACACTTCATTCTGTGCATAAGTGATCAGGAATGGAGACAAGACTAATTGTTTCCCATAGCAAAACATGTATCTCCAACAATGGACTCATTTTTATAAAGTCCGCCAAAGTGCTATATTTGAATAAATATTAGCAAAGTTACTACACAAATGTTATATTTCAATTGAACTAAATCTATTCTTTTACTCTGTGTGGAGAGCAAAGCTTTTTTTTTTTTTACCTTTTTTCTTTTTCAAAGTGTACGTGAATAAAATTATATCCTTAAATAACCTGAGTCACCACTGCTGTGGGGTGGAGCCAATTTTTGTCCTCCTCCTCACTCCTCTTCCTCTTGACTTCTTAGAACATTTAAGTTATTATACTGGGAACTTGCACCGGATTTTTAACAAACTTCACCAAAACAAGAAGTGTAAACACCTAAATTCTAGTAGGTTAGATATGCTTTACGTCTAGACATAAAGTGACAGATGGAACAATCAAGGTGATGGTGGGAGTTTGGAATGATAGAGGATGCAAAAAATGGAAAACAAAAACCCTCAAGCAAGTCCCAAACAAAAGCCAATATATAGCTAGCAGCTGTTAGAGACGGGAGTTTTATGAACACGATCAAAGATCTTTCAAACTTTATGGCTTACACGGGACAGAACAGGAGAGGCAGTTCCGTGGGGCTTGTAGCTCGACAGGTGGCCCACTCTCCTCCCGCGTTCCTTCCCGTCTTTCATTCTGTGCCTTATTCTCTACAGCTGGTGGGGAGAGCTGACACAGCCCTCACCATGAAGATGCTGTTCGTCTTTCAGTACCCACCTGGAATTACCTGTGCCCCAGCAATGAAGCGATAGAGACAATCCTTCATCCAGTGGAAGTCACTATTTTTAAAGGTTGGGTGTTATTAAGGTTAACCAGTGTCCTAGTTACTAGGAGGTAGATGCTCCATGACCTACAAAAGAGCTATGTCCTCATAAGCTCATTGTGTGTTGAGAGGAGCCTAGGCCTCAAATGCATTTACTATATTTAGCAAACACTCAAGGTTAGCAACATGGCACCTAAGGCATGCCTGCACTTTGTGACTACACAGTGGATGGAGTGAAAGAACTGGCTGTCATTTTTTCCAGTAACAGACACTAAGAACCACACATTGATAATTAGGAAAAAAAATCCAAAATTCAATATTTAAAGTAGGATTTCTACTGAATGTATATTTTTTTTCCTTCGCTGTTGTAAACTTGAACCACACAAGTTCGGCATCATCTGCATTATCTCAGTGCAATTTCATAATGTCCTGTAACAACATAACTTTGTAATATGTAGATAAATAGATGGATAGACAGACAGGCACAGTGGGCCCCACACTGCAGCCCTTCTGTTCCTCATTCTGCTCCCCACCCCCACCAGCCTACAGGATGCTCCCGTCTCATTTTTCAGTCCATGTTAGTGGCCCACACTGCTGGGGTCTTGGCATCCCTGTGCTCCCTCAGTTGCCCTGAAACCCTGATGTGAGTTCCTTATCTAATAGATACATAAGGGAACAAAAATTTCTAACCACACTGTAAGAAGATATTTCCTTTCTTTCAGTTATTTAGTTTGATACAATTCAGAAAATGAAGTGTCAAGTACCTGGGTGGTTTCGAGGGACTGTGAGAGATTTATTGTCTTTACAGGTCCAAGTAGAGAATACAGGGTTACAATGGACACCCACAAGCCAGGCAGAATACACAGCAAAGGGACAGAGCTGCGAAGATGGAGGAAAGCAAGGGACCAGGGAAGGGAGTGAGAAGAGGCACTCTGCCTGGACCAACCCGCTGCCATGGCTTAGAGACAGGAAACATGCCCATCTTTGGGGAACATGACAAGGATGGCTCAGTTGGCTGAGTAGAGAATTCGTGTGGGAATAAATTGAAGGAAGGTGCTGGACCTCTAAAGACAGACAAAAGGTGCTACCTTGATAGCTTTCAATTCATCCTGTCTGTAGTTTATAAATTTATTTACTTATGTATCTACTTACTTACTTAGTGGCCCTGAAGGTTGAGCCTAAGGCCTTATACATGCTAGGCATGTGTTCTACCACTGAGCTGTATCTCTAGAATAGCACTTCTTCAAATGTGGGTCACGACCCCTCTGAAGAAATCGAATGGCCCTTTCCCAGGGGTTGCCTAAGATCATAAGAAATATCAGATATTTACATTACAGTTCATAACAGGAGCAAAGTTACAGCTATAAAATGGCAGTGAGAACAGTTTTATGGTTGGGGATCACCACAACCCGAAGGATTATACTGAAAGTTCCCAGTCTTAGGAAGATTGAGAAGCACTGTGCTAGAACCTCTTTTATTTTAAGAAGAAAATGAGACAAGCTTTCACTAAGTTATCCAAACTAGCCTTGAATGTACTCTTAGCTCAGGTACAGTTGATTCTGCTCCAGCAGCTCAGGTCCAGTTCATTCTGTTTCAGCAGCTCAGGTACAGCTGATTCTGCTCCAGCAGCTCAGGTCCAGTTGACTCTGTTTCAGCTCTTGAATACTGGGATGGCAGGCTGTGTTTCTGTGCTCACCTTATGATAGCTCTGTTCAATACATTCAAACTCTTTTATTCTCTGACAAATTCAACTTCAGGATTGTGGTGGAATGGTGGGCTATACAATTCTTCATTTACACTCAGTTTCCACACTGTGATGGGCATAGTTTTGTTTACAAGTGTCAATATAGGAAGGCTAGGTTATTGCTTGCACAATAGATCCTCCCCAGGGAACAAAAGCTAATAACCATCATAATACTTTGGTTTGGGGCAGTTTTTTTTTTCAACAAGATGGTAGCTCAATATCTATCTCCTGCTTCAGATGGAACTCCAGGAATTATCCAGGTACGTCTGTCACTATCCTCCATGCTCGTCAAGTGGCTCCTGAGAGTGTCCCACCATTTCAGAGACTGGGGATCCCAAGCCTGCTGTCCAGGGGCTCCAAACTGTGCACAATCTAGCCTCATGTAAACTGTCACACTGGTTCTTTTCTCTCTTCAAGATGAATCTGACATTCCGTCTTTTTATTCATTCTGGGTCCCCAAAGAAATCACTTTGTGATCTGTGTTAAGTCATGGACTAGGGCATACATTTTGGATTTGCCAAACTCTAAAGCAGTTAATGTCTTCCTGTCTCTCTATCCATGCAATGGCAGGCTGTGCCTCGGTGTCCTGCCATTATTTCAGCAGCGTCTATGGCTCATGTCCTATTGGATTCTACAGTTTGATTTGTGTAGCTTTACACTTGTCTCTTGTGATCAGATTTCGACTTATGTAGCCTAGAGCAATGAGTCCAAAGAGAGTGGGCATCAGCATTGCTAGGTGGGTTTGACGATGCACAAATGACTGGTCCTCACTCATCTCAGGAGTTCTGAGTTCAGTAGGTCAGAGGAGGGACTGAGAATCCAAATATCAAGCAAATGACATGAAAGCAGGCTCACATGCTGTCCTAGAACTTCCTCTGACACCGTCTTCATCCATTTTGTGGTGTTGTTGCCATGGAGACTTCTCTGGAAAGCCTTGGTACCTTGTAGCTGCTCTTTGCTCTGTTGGGTTTTATGTATTGTATGGAGGAAAAGCTACTGTCCCAAAAGTGAAGAGAGAAGAAGCAAGGACCAGATCCATGGTTGACTTGGGTGACTCAGTCAATGTGATATGACCACATATCACATATAGCTTCTCAGAGCAAGCTGGGCACTAGAGCCATTAAGTAAAAATCCTTCAGGTACATTGACCTGGGAGCTCAATGTGTATTCTGAAAACTTGGTATAAATTCTCTGTCCAGAAACCTCAAAATGATCTCGACATTAACACCTGTGGAAAGTGGCAAGGCTTAATAGAAAGGTGTTATTTTACATAGGCTCAGGAAATACTAAAAATTAACATGTAATCAGTACTCAGTTTGACAAGCTGCGGAATGCCCTATCTCACACTGACGTTCTCTCTGATATCCTACCCTCTGGTCCTTTCAGAGAAGGCCACATGTCTCCTGAGGGGCTATAGTGCTGTGATGCTGTGGATAGCATTAGAAGAACGGGGAAGAGGGAGAAATAAAAAGAAATTCAACGTTTTGCAGAGGATCGTGAAAACTCTGCTTTTCATTCAGGGGAACATGTGGTATGGACCATGTGTGGGCAGCTGTGCTAGCTGTCTATGCCAAGTGAGTCAGATCGGATGGCAATAGTGGTTTCTTGCTATGGATGTATGTCAGTGACACTGTCACAGGAACTGCTGGTGATTCATGGCAGTGGCACTGTGAGCAGACAAACCAGGAGCTGGCCTCAGCATTAGTGGACCCTCCTGAGTTTGAGCTACCTAACACTGGTATGGCATGCAGCTGGGACTGTGAAGGGCTGGAAATGCTTCCAAAGTGTGCATTTTCCCTATCAGATCAATGTCACTTCTTACATAGGAATGCCCATGAAAACCCTTCAGGTCTTTGTTTTGTTCTAGGGTACCAGATGGGGCACTGTTTGCATTTGTGTTTGTGATGTATGTGTTTGTGTTTGTGTGTGTGATGTATGTGCACATGTATATGTAATCTGACTATGAAAGCCCAACAGCTTTCACATCAGGAGTTGGTTTTTTTTTTGTTTGTTTTATTTATTTATTTTTGATAGCTCTCCATCTTATTCATTGAGGCAGGATCTTTCAGTTGAACCCAGAGTTTGAATATAAGGCTAGTTTGGCTAGTTAGCTTGCTCTGTGGATCTATGTATCTGCATACTGGAGTGCTGAAATTACAGCCAGGCTGCCACGCCCATCTGACATGTCCATGGCTGTTAAGGATCTAAATGCAGGTCCCAAGTCTTGCTTGTCAATCACTTTATCCTCTGAACTATTTCCCCAATTCTAAAGCTGGGACAACTGTGATGAGCCTGTAGCCCAAGGTTAGCAGTGTTGCCTTGAGTTCTTTCTAGAGTCGAATGCTTTCCCATGGCTGCTCTTCAGTGTATGAAGTATGTACACACTGCTCATATTAGTGTGTAAAGGCAGTGGCAGCTGTTGCAGTAACAATCCTTGTAACCATTGTGAGCATGGACACTAATGGTGGATATAAGATCAAACATCATTTCACTGGTTCATTTTTTTTCCCCTTCAAATCAATCTAATAAAGATAGTTTCTTTTATTTTTATTTTGGAGACCATGTCTGATTGTACAGCCCAGGCTCAGATAGAGTTCAAACACAAGATCTTTGATTAAGTTCTGGGATTAAGGGCATGAGTCCCTATGCCAGGTTTAGCCAGTGCCATCTTGGCCACAGCTTTATAGATTAGGAAACTAGGTCATGACCTGCTATATGCTCAGGGTCATACCAGGTCAAGAGCCCAGCCATTCAGACATGGGACCTGTGCTGACTACTTCATGAGCCTGCTGCTTCCATCCTGGTAAGAGGTGACTAACTTTCACCTGCTACTGAACCTGTTAAAGTAAAAACCTCTTGTGGGTTTCAGATCAGAAAGATGGCTTGAATTCCCCATCCCATATAAAGCCTGTCATTGTTTCCTCGCCATTGTTTCAGAATCAGTCATAAAATCTTAATACACTTAACTACCCAAGATTTTTATCAGTACTTATTAGGTTCCCAGGTACCCCCCCACTTCCTAAATATAGAATTTCCTAAAATATTCCAAATTCCATAAAAACCTGGATGTATTCTGTATTTTTCCCCAAAGCTTTCTTTGCCCTTGAATGAGATCAGCAAGCAGGAGAAGGTGGCAGAGTCCCCTCTTTCCTCACTCTCAGACTTGTTAACCACAGCTTTGGTGCTATCTTTCCTGAACAAGAGTTTGGCACTGGAGTCACAATAGTTAGAACAACTCTTAGGCGTCTCCAGCCTGCTTTGGTCCCCTGTCTTCAAGGACATCTGTCGTTGCTCCCTTGTCAATATTGGAATCATATAGGTGAGTTCTTATCTTTTCTGGAACCCTGAGCAATGGAAAAACCTCTCTGCAAAATCATGTCTTCCAACTACAAGTGGCCACCAGCAGCCTTTCCTACATACATTTTCTTGTTCATACAGCCTGGTCTTCACAAGGCAGCTCCTACTGCATTGGGGTTGCAATGAAGATTTAGTGCCAGTCAAATTCTCAGAGAGGTTCAATGCATTCTCCATTTCTATTCCACCCCACCATCTCTGTGACAGGTGGCAGGTAGCAGGTGCTCATGCATCGCAACACTGGGTCACCCAGGACAGCACATGGGGTCACAGGGCTGTTTTCCTTCCCCTCGTGTCCTGTGATTATTGATGGATTTGCTTCACTGGAAATCTATTTGGCTCCTAATAGAAAGCATGGGCTACCCAGGACTAAACCAGAACAGATGCTTCACGAGCAAGTGAGTGAATAAATGCATTTTTAAAAAAATGAAAGAAAACTGGCAAGAATTGAGAATCCCCGTACAAGCTACAGAACAGGCTAGTGGAATTGGCTCTCTATCCTGATGCTCAGAACTTTAAAGGAGAGCCTTCCACCTTCTGGGGCTTGCAGAAATTCAGAGGGCAGGTTTCTACCTGTGCATGCTTCCCTCTGTGTCGTGGTGCAGCCTGGAAGACAAGGAGGCATTGAACACTTCACCCCAGCTGCGCAAGCAGCTGAATAGAGAAGTTGGGGTTCCCGACATCCCACCCGCTGCTCTCTTGACTAAACCACACGAGCTGTTTACCTCTGCCCCTGCCTGGACCACTTGGCTCTTCTTGACTCAGACACCACTGATTTCTTCCCTGTGATACACACCCACTTGTTCTCCATGGCCAAGTTTCTTAAGGCGTGTGGCTTTTTCTGGAATTTCCAGGTACCTCAGAGCCCTGGCTCTTCACCCCAGGGCAGAAGCATTTATGCAGATAAATTCCCACCTCGAGGGGCCAGTGGGAGTCTCCAACCTCTCCACATGGTCCAGAGACAGTGGTTTTTCTGCAGCTAGTTTAAGAAGCGCACAGTGGACGTGACGCAGGAAGCCAAGAGTGCAGAGCATGACCCTTCTCCACAGTCAACTTAATCCGAGCGAAGCACAGAAAGCAGGGATCGGATTTAATACTGCTAAGAGCACACATGGCAAGGAGAGCAAATGCCATCTACACTCCTGTTCCTTCACCTCTCCCTCCTCACCATCCCCTACCCCACCCCACCCCACCCCACCCTGCAGCTTTTCCTTTTCCTTTTCAATAAGCCAGTGATTTGCTGGCGCATACAAAAGTAAACAGAAAGTAAATAAGCTGCGGAATTTGGAGGGAAAATTTTAAGCTCTGAAACTGAAAGGGGGAGCAGAAAGGGCACAGAATCAGAGTAAACAGGTAAGGCAAACATTTTAGACCAAAATAGTCAGGATCCTGCAGCGGGAATCCAACCTCACTGCTGGTAAAGAGGCTAAAGTGGATTAAATGGACCAAAACTGGGTTGGGAACTATTATGGAATTTCAGTTGTTGTTGTTGTTGTTGTTATATTTTTTCACAAAAATCATTAGACAGGTTTTGTTTCGTTTTTTACTGAGAGAATATTTGAAACTTTTCTACCTGTCTCTACTGTTTCTGTAGTTTACATTTAAAGTTGGTGTGTTTTATGTGTGCTTCTCAGTGTATATGTGTATTTGTATACATGTAAAAATATATACATATATATATTACATACACACTTAGAGAGACAGACACACACACAGAGAGAGAGAGACAGACAGACAGACAGAGAGACAGAGAGACAGAGAGACAGAGAGAGAAAGGGTCTTTTCTTGCTGAGCCATGATAGTAAAAATGATTAGTGGGGTTGAAATCGGTATAAATGCACAGAGCATTTGCTGCAGTGTTTAGGAGAGCTGAAATATGCAATAATTGATTTTAACATGCGTTGTAATTGGTTCCACATGCATCGCTGTCAACTGCGATACATCATAATTAAACTGACATGTTCAAAAACTGGCCACTGAAATGAGCGCTCACCGAATTCTCCAACTGTGCACAGCTTGCGGCTTCTACACTCCTCTTGTTTTGCGATCAGGTCCTGGGCTGCTGAGCTTGACTTTGCTGCTGGTCCTCTCCAGTTTTTTTTTCCTGTCCACCCCTTCAAATTTGAAAATAACGCCTATAATGGATTCTGGTTCTTTCCTCACCTTCATTTCCAGACAGTCACGTATCTTAGCAGTGATAGTCTATGCAATTTCCTAAGTCATCATAAATCAGATTTAAAATCATAAAACACAGTCAAGAAATTCACATAAAATAAGACACAGTAGTAGATTCAAAAGAATGCCATATTGTAGACCCTCAACTCCCAACTAAATCATGCTTGGAATTTAATTAGGCTCTTCTTGTGGATGAAGAAAATTGAGGATACGGAATATCTGGATCTGATCTCTCATTATGTACATTATGATGTCCCATATTCTTTCTGGTTCTTCCTATGGCCACCATGGTACTTACACACATGTAGGATGCTTTCACCTCAGTAGTCAGGTCATGTGGGTGAAAGGAAATAGAACTAGGGTGTGGGGTGCTGGTGTCAGGTCCTAACTGATGGTGTCAGTAAAGGCTGCTTCAGTCTTCTGCTTGGTAAAATAAGAATAACACTGAGATTTGATGGTTGTGCTATGGCTTCCAGCAGTAGGATGGCATGTACAGTTGGCTAGAGAGTTCCACTCTGACTCCTTATGAGCAGTATCTGTCTTTGGAGATTGTGGTACCATTGTTTTGTGCTGCACCTAAGTGAAGAACTGCATTCCCCACTCCCCGCCCTTCTCTCTGCATCTCACCCAGGCCCTTAGATGGTGAAATGACCTTCCACTGATCATGAGGCACCAGAAAACCAATTCCATGAGAAGGAACATGGCAGCCATTACTCTCTTTTTACCTTTAGGATATAATATCTCACTTGTTTCAATCACATGTCACTGGGAGGGATTTCTAATTTCAATAGCTTTGCTTAGAGCCTTGAGATGGAGAGCTGGTCAATTGTCATATCTCTCCTGTTTGTCCACAGAACATCGCCAAGTTTTAGAGAATGGTCATACTGGGCTAATGAAGGTCATTTTTCTATGTGCTTTAATAGCCAACAGCTCAGAGCCAAACATCTC